>NW_027476662.1:0-161973 GCF_051020955.1 Megalopta genalis
TTTGTTTCGCATGCAGTTGTAGCTAAATAATGTATATGACAAGTATTTCTAGCTAAACCATTTGTTTCGCATGGATTTGAAGCTAACTCGTTCGTTGCACATGCAGTTAAATCTAAATAACGTATATCACAAGTATTTGAAGCCAAACCATTTGTTTCGCATGGATTTGAAGCTAAACCTTCTACATCCTGTGGATTTGAAGTTAAATCATGTGTTTTGCATGGATTTGAAGCTAAACCTTCTACATCGCATTGATTTGCAGCTGAATCTTGTGTTTCGCATGGATATGAAGCTAAACCTTCTACATCCCGTGGATTTGAAGTTAAATCATGTGTTTCGTTTGGATTTGAAGCTAAACCTTCTACATCGCATTGATTTGAAGCTAAATCGTGTTTTTCGCATGGATTTGAAGCTAAACCTTCTACATCGCATTGATTTGAAGCTAAATCATGTGTTTCGCGTGGATTTGAAGGTAACTCGTTTGTTTTGCATGCAGTTGAAGCTATATCACCTTTATCCCAAGTGTTTGAAGCTAAATCATATGTGTCGCATGGATTTCAAGCTGAACCTACTACATCGCATTGATTTGAAACTAAATCTTGTGTATCGCATGGATCTAAAGCTAAACCTTCTACATCGCATTGATTTGAAGCTAAATCATGTGTTTCGCATGGATTTGAAGATAACAAGTTTGTTTCGCATGCAGTTGTAGCTAAATAATGTATATCACAAGTATTTCTAGCTAAACCATTTTTTTCGCATGGATTTGAAGCTAAGCCTTCTACTTCGCATTGATTTGAAGCTAAATCATTTGTTTCGCATGGATTTGAAGCTAAACCTCCTACATCGCATTGATTTCCAGCTAAATCATGTGTTTCGCATGGATTTGAAGCTAACTCGTTCGTTGCGCATGCAGTTAAATCTAAATAACGTATATCACAAGTATTTGAAGCTAAACCATTTGTTTCGGATGGATTTGAAGCTAAGCCTTCTACTTCGCATTAATTAGTAGCTAAATCACGTGTTTTGCATGGATTTGAAGCTAAACCTTCTACATCGCATTGATTTGAAGCTAAATCATGTGTTTCGCATGGATTTGAAGATAACAAGTTTGTTTCGCATGCAGTTGTAGCTAAATAATGTATATCACAAGTATTTCTAGCTAAACCATATTTTTCGCATGGATTTGAAGCTAAGCCTTCTACTTCGCATTGATTTGAAGCTAAATCATTTGTTTCGCATGGATTTGAATCTAAACCTGCTACATCGCATTGATTTCCAGCTAAATCATGTGTTTCGCATGGATTTGAAGCTAACTCGTTCGTTGCGCATGCAGTTAAATCTAAATAATGTATATCACAAGTATTTGAAGCTAAACCATTTGTTTCGCATGGATTTGAAGCTAAGCCTTCTACTTCGCATTGATTAGTAGCTAAATCACGTGTTTTGCATGGATTTGAAGCTAAACCTTCTACATCGCATTGATTTGAAGCTAAATCATGTGTTTCGCATGGATATGAAGCTAAACCTTCTACATCCCGTGGATTTGAAGTTAAATCATGTGTTTCGCTTGGATTTGAAGCTAAACCTTCTACATCGCATTGATTTGAAGCTAAATCGTGTTTTTCTCATGGATTTGAGGCAAACTCGTTTGTTTCGCATGCAGTTGTAGCTAAATAATGTATATCACAAGTATTTGTAGCTAAACCATTTGTTTCGCATGTATGTGAAGCTAAATCATGTGTTTACCATGACAATGAACCTAAATCATGTGTTGCCCATGGATTTGAAGCTTAATCATGTGTTTTGCATGGATTTGAAGCTAACTTGTTTGTATCCTCAGCATTTGAAGTTACTTCATTTATATCGCAAGTATATGAAGCTAAATCATGTGTGTTCCGCTTGGTTTTGAAGCTGAGCCTTCTACTTCGCATTGAGTTGAAGCTAAATCATTTGTTTTGCATGGATTTGAAGCTAAACCTCCTACATCGCATTGATTTCCAGCTAAATCATGTGTTTTGCATGGATTTGAAGCTAACTTGATTGTATCCTCAGCATTTGAAGTTACTTCATTTATATCGCAAGTATATGAAGCTAAATCATATGTGTTCCGCTTGGTTTTGAAGCTAAACCTTCTACATCGCATTCATTTGAAGCTAAATCATGTGTTTCGCATGGATTTGAAGCTAAACCTTCTACATCGCATTGATTTGAAGTTAAATCATGTGTTTCGCAAGGATTTGAAGCTAACTCGTGTGTTTCGCATGCAGTTGAAGCTAAATCATGTCTTTCACAAGTATTTGAAGATGAACCATTTGAATCGCATTGATTTGAACATGAGCCTACTACTTCGCACTGATTTGCAACTAAATAATGTGTTTCGCATGGATTTGAAGCTAAACCTTCTACATCCCGTGGATTTGAAGTTAAATCATGTGTTTTGCATGGATTTGAAGCTAAACCTTCTACATCGCATTGATTTGCAGCTGAATCTTGTGTTTCGCATGGATTTGAAGCTAACTCGTTCGTTACGCCTGTATTTGAATCTATTTCACTTATATCGCAAGTATATGAAGCTAAATCATATGTGTTCCGCTTGGTTTTGAAGCTAAACCTTCTACATCGCATTGATTTGAAGCTAAATCATGTGTTTCGGATGGATTTGAAGCTAAACCTTCTACATCGCATTGATTTGGAGCTAAATCATGTGTTTCGCGTGGATTTGAAGGTAACTCGTTTGTTTTGCATGCAGTTGAAGCTATATCACCTTTATCCCAAGTGTTTGAAGCTAAATCATATGTGTCGCATGGATTTCAAGCTGAACCTACTACATCGCATTGATTTGAAACTAAATCTTGTGTATCGCATGGATTTAAAGCTAAACCTTCTACATCGCATTGATTTGAAGCTAAATCATGTGTTTCGCACGGATTTGAAGATAACAAGTTTGTTTCGCATGCAGTTGTAGCTAAATAATGTATATGACAAGTATTTCTAGCTAAGCCATTTGTTTCGCATGGATTTGAAGCTAACTCGTTCGTTGCACATGCAGTTAAATCTAAATAACGTATATCACAAGTATTTGAAGCCAAACCATTTGTTTCGCATGGATTTCAAGCTGAACCTACTACATCGCATTGATTTGAAACTAAATCTTGTGTATCGCATGGATCTAAAGCTAAACCTTCTACATCGCATTGATTTGAAGCTAAATCATGTGTTTCGCATGGATTTGAAGATAACAAGTTTGTTTCGCATGCAGTTGTAGCTAAATAATGTATATCACAAGTATTTCTAGCTAAACCATTTTTTTCGCATGGATTTGAAGCTAAGCCTTCTACTTCGCATTGATTTGAAGCTAAATCATTTGTTTCGCATGGATTTGAAGCTAAACCTCCTACATCGCATTGATTTCCAGCTAAATCATGTGTTTCGCATGGATTTGAAGCTAACTCGTTCGTTGCGCATGCAGTTAAATCTAAATAACGTATATCACAAGTATTTGAAGCTAAACCATTTGTTTCGGATGGATTTGAAGCTAAGCCTTCTACTTCGCATTAATTAGTAGCTAAATCACGTGTTTTGCATGGATTTGAAGCTAAACCTTCTACATCGCATTGATTTGAAGCTAAATCATGTGTTTCGCATGGATTTGAAGCTAAACCTTCTACATCGCATTGATTTGAAGCTAAATCATGTGTTTCGCGTGGATTTGAAGGTAACTCGTTTGTTTTGCATGCAGTTGAAGCTATATCACCTTTATCCCAAGTGTTTGAAGCTAAATCATATGTGTCGCATGGATTTCAAGCTGAACCTACTACATCGCATTGATTTGAAACTAAATCTTGTGTATCGCATGGATTTAAAGCTAAACCTTCTACATCGCATTGATTTGAAGCTAAATCATGTGTTTCGCACGGATTTGAAGATAACAAGTTTGTTTCGCATGCAGTTGTAGCTAAATAATGTATATGACAAGTATTTCTAGCTAAACCATTTGTTTCGCATGGATTTGAAGCTAACTCGTTCGTTGCACACGCAGTTAAATCTAAATAACGTATATCACAAGTATTTGAAGCTAAACCATTTGTTTCGCATGGATTTGAAGCTAAACCTTCTACATCCTGTGGATTTGAAGCTAAACCTTCTACATCCTGTGGATTTGAAGTTAAATCATGTGTTTTGCATGGATTTGAAGCTAAACCTTCTACATTGCATTGATTTGCAGCTGAATCTTGTGTTTCGCATGGATTTGAAGCTAACTCGTTCGTTTCGCCTGTAATTGAAACTATTTCACTTATATCGCAAGTATTTGAAGCTAAATCATGTGTTTCGCTTGGAGTTGAAGCTAAACCTTCTACATCGCATTGATTTGAAGCTAAATCGTGTGTTACGCATGGATTTGAGGCAAACTCGTTTGTTTCGCATGCAGTTGTAGCTAATTAATGTATATCACAAGTATTTGTAGCTAAACCATTTGTTTCGCATGGATTTGAAGCTAAGCCATCTACTTCGCATTGATTTTAAGCTAAATCATTTGTTTCGCATAGAATTGAAGCTACCTCGTTTGTTCCTCCTGCTTTTGAAGCTATATCACTTATATCGCAAGTATTTGAAGCTAAATCATATGTGTCGCATGGATTTGAAGCTGATCCTACTACATCGCATTGATTTTAAGCAAAATCTTGTGTATCGCATGGATTTGAAGCTAAACCTTCTACATCCCATGGATATGAAGCTAAATCATGTGTTTGGCATGGATTTGAAGCTAAACCTTCTACATCGTATTGATGTGAAGCTAAATCTTGTAAATCGCATGGATTTGAAGCTAAACCTTCTACTTCGCATTGATTTGTATCTAAATCATGTGTTTCGCATGGATATGAAGCTAACTCGTTCGTTGCGCATGCAGTTAAATCTAAATAACGTTTATCACGAGTATTTGAAGCTAAATCATGTGTTTCGCATGGATTTGAAACTAACACATTTGTTTCTCAAGCAGTTGAAGCTAAATCATGTATATCACAAGTATTTGAAGCTAAACCATTTGTTCCGCCTGAATTTGAAGCAAAGCCTTCTACTTCGCATTGATTTGCAGTTAAATCATGTGATCCGCATGGATTTGACGATAACTCTTTTGTTTCGCCTGCATTTGAAGCTATATTACTTAAATCGCAAGTATTTGAAGCTAAATCATGTGTTTCGCTTGGATTTGATGCTAAGCCTTCTACTTCGCATTGATTTGAAGCTAAATCGTGTTTTTCGCATGGATTTGAGGCAAACTCGTTTGTTTCGCATGCAGTTGTAGCTAAATAATGTATATCACAAGTATTTGTAGCTAAACCATTTGTTTCGCATGTATGTGAAGCTAAATCATGTGTTTACCATGACAATGAACCTATATCATGTGTTGCCCATGGATTTGAAGCTTAATCATGTAATTTGCATGGATTTGAAGCTAACTTGATTGTATCCTCAGCATTTGAAGTTACTTCATTTATGTCGCAAGTATATGAAGCTAAATCATATGTGTTCCGCTTGGTTTTGAAGCTAAACCTTCTACATCGCATTGATTTGAAGCTAAATCATGTGTTTCGGATGGATTTGAAGCTAAACCTGCTACTTCGCATTGATTTGAAGCTGAATTATGTGTTTCGCGTGAATTTGAAGGTAACTCGTTGTTTCGCATGCAGTTGAAGCTATATCACCTTTATCCCAAGTGTTTGAAGCTAAATCATATGTGTCGCATGGATTTCAAGCTGAACCTACTACATCGCATTGACTTGAAACTAAATCTTGTGTATCGCATGGATTTAAAGCTAAACCTTCTACATCGCATTGATTTGAAGCTAAATCATGTGTTTCGCACGGATTTGAAGATAACAAGTTTGTTTCGCATGCAGTTGTAGCTAAATAATGTATATGACAAGTATTTCTAGCTAAACCATTTGTTTCGCATGGATTTGAAGCTAACTCGTTCGTTGCACATGCAGTTAAATCTAAATAACGTATATCACAAGTATTTGAAGCTAAACCATTTGTTTCGCATGGATTTGAAGCTAAACCTTCTACATCCTGTGGATTTGAAGTTAAATCATGTGTTTTGCATGGATTTGAAGCTAACTCGTGTGTTTCGCATGCAGTTGAAGCTAAATCATGTCTTTCACAAGTATTTGAAGATGAACCATTTGAATCGCATTGATTTGAACATGAGCCTACTACTTCGCACTGATTTGCAACTAAATAATGTGTTTCGCATGGATTTGAAGCTAAACCTTCTACATCTCGTGGATTTGAAGTTAAATCATGTGTTTTGCATGGATTTGAAGCTAAACCTTCTACATCGCATTGATTTGCAGCTGAATCTTGTGTTTCGCATGGATTTGAAGCTAACTCGTTCGTTACGCCTGTATTTGAATCTATTTCACTTATATCGCAAGTATATGAAGCTAAATCATATGTGTTCCGCTTGGTTTTGAAGCTAAACCTTCTACATCGCATTGATTTGAAGCTAAATCATGTGTTTCGGATGGATTTGAAGCTAAACCTTCTACATCGCATTGATTTGAAGCTAAATCATGTGTTTCGCGTGGATTTGAAGGTAACTCGTTTGTTTTGCATGCAGTTGAAGCTATATCACCTTTATCCCAAGTGTTTGAAGCTAAATCATATGTGTCGCATGGATTTCAAGCTGAACCTACTACATCGCATTGATTTGAAACTAAATCTTGTGTATCGCATGGATTTAAAGCTAAACCTTCTACATCGCATTGATTTGAATCTAAATCATGTGTTTCGCACGGATTTGAAGATAACAAGTTTGTTTCGCATGCAGTTGTAGCTAAATAATGTATATGACAAGTATTTCTAGCTAAACCATTTGTTTCGCATGGATTTGAAGCTAACTCGTTCGTTGCACATGCAGTTAAATCTAAATAACGTATATCACAAGTATTTGAAGCTAAACCATTTGTTTCGCATGGATTTGAAGCTAAACCTTCTACATCCTGTGGATTTGAAGTTAAATCATGTGTTTTGCATGGATTTGAAGCTAAACCTTCTACATCGCATTGATTTGCAGCTGAATCTTGTGTTTCGCATGGATTTGAAGCTAACTCGTTCGTTTCGCCTGTAATTGAAACTATTTCACTTATATCGCAAGTATTTGAAGCTAAATCATGTGTTTCGCTTGGAGTTGAAGCTAAACCTTCTACATCGCATTGACTTGAAACTAAATCTTGTGTATCGCATGGATTTAAAGCTAAACCTTCTACATCGCATTGATTTGAAGCTAAATCATGTGTTTCGCACGGATTTGAAGATAACAAGTTTGTTTCGCATGCAGTTGTAGCTAAATAATGTATATGACAAGTATTTCTAGCTAAACCATTTGTTTCGCATGGATTTGAAGCTAACTCGTTCGTTGCACATGCAGTTAAATCTAAATAACGTATATCACAAGTATTTGAAGCCAAACCATTTGTTTCGCATGGATTTGAAGCTAAACCTTCTACATCCTGTGGATTTGAAGTTAAATCATGTGTTTTGCATGGATTTGAAGCTAAACCTTCTACATCGCATTGATTTGCAGCTGAATCTTGTGTTTCGCATGGATATGAAGCTAAACCTTCTACATCCCGTGGATTTGAAGTTAAATCATGTGTTTCGTTTGGATTTGAAGCTAAACCTTCTACATCGCATTGATTTGAAGCTAAATCGTGTTTTTCGCATGGATTTGAAGCTAAACCTTCTACATCGCATTGATTTGAAGCTAAATCATGTGTTTCGCGTGGATTTGAAGGTAACTCGTTTGCTATATCATATGTGTTTGAAGCTAAATCATATGTGTCGCATGGATTTCAAGCTGAACCTACTACATCGCATTGATTTGAAACTAAATCTTGTGTATCGCATGGATCTAAAGCTAAACCTTCTACATCGCATTGATTTGAAGCTAAATCATGTGTTTCGCATGGATTTGAAGATAACAAGTTTGTTTCGCATGCAGTTGTAGCTAAATAATGTATATCACAAGTATTTCTAGCTAAACCATATTTTTCGCATGGATTTGAAGCTAAGCCTTCTACTTCGCATTGATTTGAAGCTAAATCATTTGTTTCGCATGGATTTGAATCTAAACCTCCTACATCGCATTGATTTCCAGCCAAATCATGTGTTTCGCATGGATTTGAAACTAACTCGTTCGTTGCGCATGCAGTTAAATCTAAATAACGTATATCACAAGTATTTGAAGCTAAACCATTTGTTTCGCATGGATTTGAAGCTAAGCCTTCTACTTCGCATTAATTAGTAGCTAAATCACGTGTTTTGCATGGATTTGAAGCTAAACCTTCTACATCGCATTGATTTGAAGCTAAATCATGTGTTTCGCATGGATATGAAGCTAAACCTTCTACATCCCGTGGATTTGAAGTTAAATCATGTGTTTCGCTTGGATTTGAAGCTAAACCTTCTACATCGCATTGATTTGAAGCTAAATCGTGTTTTTCTCATGGATTTGAGGCAAACTCGTTTGTTTCGCATGCAGTTGTAGCTAAATAATGTATATCACAAGTATTTGTAGCTAAACCATTTGTTTCGCATGTATGTGAAGCTAAATCATGTGTTTACCATGACAATGAACCTAAATCATGTGTTGCCCATGGATTTGAAGCTTAATCATGTGTTTTGCATGGATTTGAAGCTAACTTGATTGTATCCTCAGCATTTGAAGTTACTTCATTTATATCGCAAGTATATGAAGCTAAATCATATGTGTTCCGCTTGGTTTTGAAGCTAAACCTTCTACATCGCATTCATTTGAAGCTAAATCATGTGTTTCGCATGGATTTGAAGATAACAAGTTTGTTTCGCATGCAGTTGTAGCTAAATAATATATATCACAAGTATTTCTAGCTAAACCATTTTTTTCGCATGGATTTGAAGCTAAGCCTTCTACTTCGCATTGATTTGAAGCTAAATCATTTGTTTCGCATGGATTTGAAGCTAAACCTCCTACATCGCATTGATTTCCAGCTAAATCATGTGTTTCGCATGGATTTGAAGCTAAAACTTCTACATCGCATTGATTTGAAGTTAAATCATGTGTTTCGCAAGGATTTGAAGCTAACTCGTGTGTTTCGCATGCAGTTGAAGCTAAATCATGTCTTTCACAAGTATTTGAAGATGAACCATTTGAATCGCATTGATTTGAACATGAGCCTACTACTTCGCACTGATTTGCAACTAAATAATGTGTTTCGCATGGATTTGAAGCTAAACCTTCTACATCTCGTGGATTTGAAGTTAAATCATGTGTTTTGCATGGATTTGAAGCTAAACCTTCTACATCGCATTGATTTGCAGCTGAATCTTGTGTTTCGCATGGATTTGAAGCTAACTCGTTCGTTACGCCTGTATTTGAATCTATTTCACTTATATCGCAAGTATATGAAGCTAAATCATATGTGTTCCGCTTGGTTTTGAAGCTAAACCTTCTACATCGCATTGATTTGAAGCTAAATCATGTGTTTCGGATGGATTTGAAGCTAAACCTTCTACATCGCATTGATTTGAAGCTAAATCATGTGTTTCGCGTGGATTTGAAGGTAACTCGTTTGTTTTGCATGCAGTTGAAGCTATATCACCTTTATCCCAAGTGTTTGAAGCTAAATCATATGTGTCGCATGGATTTCAAGCTGAACCTACTACATCGCATTGATTTGAAACTAAATCTTGTGTATCGCATGGATTTAAAGCTAAACCTTCTACATCGCATTGATTTGAATCTAAATCATGTGTTTCGCACGGATTTGAAGATAACAAGTTTGTTTCGCATGCAGTTGTAGCTAAATAATGTATATGACAAGTATTTCTAGCTAAACCATTTGTTTCGCATGGATTTGAAGCTAACTCGTTCGTTGCACATGCAGTTAAATCTAAATAACGTATATCACAAGTATTTGAAGCTAAACCATTTGTTTCGCATGGATTTGAAGCTAAACCTTCTACATCCTGTGGATTTGAAGTTAAATCATTTGTTTCGCATGGATTTGAAGCTAAACCTCCTACATCGCATTGATTTGCAGCTAAATCATGTGTTTCGCATGGATTTGAAACTAACACATTTGTTTCGCAAGCAGTTGAAGCTAAATGATGTATGTCACATGCATTTGAAGCTAAACCATTTGTTCCGCCTGGATTTGAAGCAAAGCCTTCTACTTCGCATTGATTTGAAACTAAATCATGTGTTTCGCATGGATTTGAAGCTAACTCGTTTGTTTCGCCTGCCGTTGAAGCTAAATCATGTATATCCGAAGTATTTGGAGCTAAACCATTTGATTCGCATGGATTTTAAGCTAAGCCTTCTACTTCGTATTGATATCAAGCTAAATCATGTGTTTCGCATGGATTTGAAACTAACACATTTGTTTCGCAAGCAGTTGAAGCTAAATCATGTATATCACAAGTATTTGAAGCTAAACCATTTGTTCCGCCTGAATTTGAAGCAAAGCCTTCTACTTCGCGTTGATTTGAAGCTAAATCATGTGTATCGCATTGATTTGAAGCTAACTCATTTGATTCGCCTGCATTTGAAGCTGTATCATTTATATCGCAAGTATTTGAAGCTAAATCACACGATTCGCATGGATTTGATGTTAAACCTACTAATTCGCACTGTTTTGAAGCTAAATAATGTATTTCGCGTGGATTAGAAGCTAATTCGTCTGTTTCGAATGCAGCTGAAGCTAAATCATGTATATCACAAGTATTTGAAGCTAAACGATTTGTATCGCATGGATTTGAAGCTAAACCTTCTACATCCCATGGATTTGAAGCTAAATCATGTGTTTGGCATGGATTTGAAGCTAAACCTGCTACATCGCATTGATGTGCATCTGAATCATGTGTTTCGCATGAATTTGAAGCTAACTCGTTTGTTTCGCATGCAGTTGTAGCTAAATAATGTATATCACAAGTATTTGTAGCTAAATCATTTGTTTCGCATGGATTTGAAGCTAAGCCTTGACTTTCGCATTGATTTGAAGCTAAATCATTTGTTTCGCATAGAACTGAAGCTACCTCGTTTGTCCCTCCTGCTTTTGAAGCTATATCACTTATATCGCAAGTATTTGAAGTTAAATCATATGTGTCGCATGGATTTGAAGCTGAACCTTCTACATCGCATTGATTTGAAGCTAAATCTTGAGAATCGCATGGATTTGAAGCTAAATCATGTTATTCGCTTGGACTCGAAGATAACTCGCTTGTTTAGCCTGCATTTGAAGCTCTACCATTTATACTGCAAGTATTTGAATCTAAATCATTCGTTTCGCATGGATTTGAAGCTAATCCTTCTAATTCGCATTCTTTTGCATCTAAATCATGTGTTTCGCATGGATTTGAAGCTAAATCGTTTGTTTCGCATGGATTTGAAGCTAAACCTTCTACATCGTATTGATTTGAAGCTAAATCATGTGTTTCGCATGGATTTGAAGCTAACTTGTTTGTTTCCCCTGCATTTGAAGCTATATCACTTATATCGCAAGTATCTGAATCTAAATCAATTGTTTCTCATGTATTTGAAGCAAAGCCTTCTACTTCTCATTGATTTGAAGATAAATCATGTGTTTCTCATGAATTTGAAGCTATCTCGTTCGTTCCTCTTGCATTTGAAGCTATACCATTTATATCGCAAGTATCTGAAGCTAAATCATTTATTTCGCATGGATTTGAAGCTAAACCTTCTACATCGCACTGATTTGCAGCTTAATAATGTGTTTTGCATGGCTTTGAAGCTAACTCGTTTGTTTCCCCTACATTAAGAGCTATATCACTTATATAACAAGTACCTGATGCTAAATCATTTGTTTCGCATGGATTTGGAGCTAAACCTTCCACATCGCATTGATTTCCAGCTAAATCATGTGTTTCGCATGGACTTGAAGCTAACTCGTTTGTTTCGCATGCAGTTGTAGCTAAATAATGTATATCACATGTATTTGTAGCTAAACCACATGTTTCGCATGGATTTGAATCTAAGCCTTCTGCTTCGCATTGATTTGAAGCTAAATCATTTGTTTCGCATGGATTTGAAGCTAAACCTTCTACATGAAATTGATTTGATGCTAAATCATGTGTTTCGCGTGGATTTGAAGGTGACTCGTTCGTTTCGCATGCAGTTGAAGCTATATCACCTATATCCCAAGTGTTTCAAACACAATCATTTGTTTCGAATGGATTTGGAGCTAAACCTTCTACATCGCATTGATTTCCAGCTAAATCATGTGTTTCGCATGGACTTGAAGCTAACTCGTTTGTTTCGCATGCAGTTGTAGCTAAATAATGTATATCACAAGTATTTGTAGCTAAACCACTTGTTTCGCATGGATTTGAAGCTAAGCCTTCTACTTCGCATTGATTTGAAGCTAAATCATTTGTTTCGCATGGATTTGAAGCTAAACCTTCTACATCGCATTGATTTGAAGCTAAATCATGTGTTTCGCGTGGATTTGAAGCTAACTCGTTCGTTGTGCATGCAGTTAAATCTAAATAACGTATATCACAAGTATTTGAAGCTAAACCATTTGTATCGCATGGATTTGAAGCTAAGCCTTCTACTTCGCATTAATTAGAAGCTAAATCACGTGTTTTGCAAGGATTTGAAGCTAAAGCTTCTACATCGCATTGATTTGAATCTAAATCATGTGTTTCGCATGGATTTGAAGCTAAATCGTTTGTTTCGCATGCAGTTGAAGCTAAATCATGTCTTTCACAAGTATTTGAAGATGAACCATTTGAATCGCATTGATTTGAACATGAGCCTACTACTTCGCACTGATTTGCAGCTAAATCATGTGTTTCGCATGGATTTGAAGCTAAACCTTCTACATCCCGTGGATTTGAAGCTAAATCGTGTGTTTCGCATGGATTTGAAGCTAAACCTTCTACATCGCATTTATTTGCAGCTGAATCATGTCTTTCGCATGGATTTGAAGCTAACTCGTTCGTTTCGCCTGTATTTGAATCTATCTAACTTATATCGCAAGTATTTGAAGCTAAATCATGTGTTTCGCATGGATTTGAAGCTAAACCTTCTACAATCCCGTGGATTTGAAGCTAAATCATGTGTTTGGCATGGATTTGAAGCTATAACTTCTACATCGCATTTATTAGCAGCTGAATCATGTGTTTCGCATGGATTTGAAGCTAACTCGTTCGTTTCGCCTGTATTTGAATCTGTTTAACTTATATGGCAAGTATTTGAAGCTAAATCATGTGTTTCGCTTGGATTTGAAGCTAAACCTTCTACATCGCATTGATTTGAAGCTAAATCGTGTGTTTCGCATGGATTTGATACAAACTCGTTTGTTTGCATGCAGTTGTAGCTAAATAATGTATATCACAAGTATTTGTAGCTAAACCATTTGTTTCGCATGGATTTGAAGCTAAGCCATCTACTTCGCACTGTTTTGAAGCTAAATAACGTATTTCGCGTGGATTAGAAGCTAATTCGTCTGTTTCGAATGCAGCTGAAGCTAAATCACGTATATCACAAATATTTGAAGCTAAACGATTTGTATCGCATGGATTTGAAGATAAGCCTTCTACTTCGCATTGATTTGAAGCTAAATCATGTGTTTCCCTTGGATATGAAGCTAAATCATGTGTTTCGCACGGATGTGAAGCTAACGCGTTTGTTTTGTCTGCATTTGAAGCTGTTTCATTTATATCGCAAGTATTTGAAGCTTTCTCGTTCGTTTCGCCTGCAGTTGAATCTACATCAATTATATCGCAAGTAATTGAAGCTAAATCATGTGTATCGCGTGGAATTTGAAGCTAACTCGTTTGATTAGTCTGCATTTGAAGCTATATCACTTATACCCCAAGTGTTTGAAGCTAAATCATTTGTTTCGCATGGATTTGAAGCTAAACCTTCTACATCGCATTCATTTGAAACTAATCATGTGTTTCGCGTGGATTTGAAGGTAACTCGTTTGTCTTGCATGCAGTCGAAGCTATATCACCTTTATCCCAAGTGTTTGAAGCTAAATCATATGTGTCGCATGGATTTGAAGCTGAACCTACTACATCGCATTGATTTGAAGCTAAATCTTGTGTATCGCATGGATTTAAAGCTAAACCTTCTACATCGCATTGATTTGAAGCTAAATCATGTGTTTCGCATGGATTTGATGCTAACTCGTTCGTTTCGCCTGCAGTTGAATCTACATCACTTATATCGCAAGTATTTGAAGCTAAATCATGTGTATCGCGTGGATTTTGAAGCTAACTCGTTTGATTAGTCTGCATTTGAAGCTATATCACTTATACCCCAAGTGTTTGAAGCTAAACGATTTGTATCCCATGGATTTGAAGATAAGCCTTCTACTTCGCATTGATTTGAAGCTAAATCATGTGTTTCGCATGGATTTGAAGCTAACTCATTTGTCTCTCCTGCATTTGAAGCTATATCACTTATATCGCAAGTATTTGAATTTAAATCATTTGTTTCGCGCGGATTTGAAGCTAAACCTTCTACATCGCATTGGTTTGAAGCTAAATCATGTGTTTCGCATGGATTTGAATCTAACTCGTTTGTGTCGCCTGTAGTTGAAGCTATATCACTTATATTCCCAAGTATTTACAGCTAAATCTTTCGTTTCGCATGGATTTGAAGATAACTCGTTTGTTTCGCCTGCATTTGAATCTGTATCATTTATATCGCAAGTATTTGAAGCTAAATCATTCGTTTCGCATGGATTTGAAGCTAAGGCTTCTAATTCGCACTGTTTTGAAGCTAAATAACGTATTTCGCGTGGATTAGAAGCTAATTCGTCTGTTTCGAATGCAGCTGAAGCTAAATCATGTATATCACAAGTATTTGAAGCTAAACGATTTGTATCGCATGGATTTGAAGATAAGCCTTCTACTTCGCATTGATTTGAAGCTAAATCATGTGTTTCCCTTGGATATGAAGCTAAATCATGTGTTTCGCACGGATGTGAAGCTAACGCGTTTGTTTTGTCTGCATTTGAAGCTGTTCATTTATATCGCAAGTATTTGAAGCTTTCTCGTTTGTTTCGCATGCATTTGAAGCTGTATCCCTTATATTCGCAAGTATTTGAAGCTAAATCATTCGTTTCGCATGGACTTAGAAGCTAAGCCTTCTAATTCGCACTGTTTTCAAGCTAAATAATGTATTTCGCGTGGATTAGAATCTAATTCGTCTGTTTCGAATGCAGCTGAAGCTAAATCATGTATATCACAATTATTTGAAGCTAAACAATTTGTATCGCATGGATTTGAATATAAGCCTTCTACTTCGCATTGATTTGCAGCTAAATCATGTGTTTCGCATGTATTTGAAAGTAACGCGTTTGTTTCGCATGCAGTTGAAGCTAAATCATGTCATTCACAAGTATTTGAAGATGAACCATTTGAATAGCATGGATTTGAACCTGAGCCTTCTACTTCGCACTGATTTGCAGCTAAATAATTTGTTTCGCATGGATTTGACGCTAAACCATCTACATCCCATGGATTTTTAAGCTAACTCGTTCGTTCCGCCTGCAGTTAAATCTAAATAACGTATATCACAAGTATTTGATGCTAAAACATGTGTTTCGCATGGATTTGAAGCTAACTCGTTTGTTTCGCATGCAGTTGAAGCTAAATCATGTCTTACACAAGTATTTGAAGATGAACCATTTGAATCGCATTGATTCGAAAATGAGCCTACTACTTCGCACTGATTTGCAGCTAAATAATGTGTTTCGCATGGAATTGAAGCTGCCTCGCTTGTTCCTCCTGCTTTTGATGCTATATCACGTATATCGCAAGTATTTGAAGCTAAATCATATGTGTCGCATGGATTTGAAGCTAAACCTTCTACATCGCATGGATTTGAAACTAAACCTTGTACATCGCATTGAGTTGCAGCTAAATCATGTGTTTCGCATGGATTTGAAGCTAACTCGTTCGTTGCGCATGCAGTTAAATCTAAATAACGTATATCACAAGTATTTGAAGCTAAACCATTTGTATCGCATGGATTTGAAGCTAAGCCTTCTACTTCGCATTAATTAGAAGCTAAATCACGTGTTTTGCATGGATTTGAAGCTAAAGCTTCTACATCGCATTGATTTGAATCTAAATCATGTGTTTCGCATGGATTTGAAGCTAAATCGTTTGTTTCGCATGCAGTTGAAGCTAAATCATGTCTTTCACAAGTATTTGAAGATGTAACCATTTGAATCGCATTGATTTGAACATGAGCCTACTACTTCGCACTGATTTGCAGCTAAATCATGTGTTTCGCATGGATTTGAAGCTAAACCTTCTACATCCCGTGGATTTGAAGCTAAATCGTGTGTTTCGCATGGATTTGAAGCTAAACCTTCTACATCGCATTTATTTGCAGCTGAATCATGTCTTTCGCATGGATTTGAAGCTAACTCGTTCGTTTCGCCTGTATTTGAATCTATCTAACTTATATCGCAAGTATTTGAAGCTAAATCATGTGTTTCGCATGGATTTGAAGCTAAACCTTCTACAATCCCGTGGATTTGAAGCTAAATCATTTGTTTGGCATGGATTTGAAGCTATAACTTCTACATCGCATTTATTAGCAGCTGAATCATGTGTTTCGCATGGATTTGAAGCTAACTCGTTCGTTTCGCCTGTATTTGAATCTGTTTAACTTATATGGCAAGTATTTGAAGCTAAATCATGTGTTTCGCTTGGATTTGAAGCTAACCTTCTACATCGCATTGATTTGAAGCTAAATCGTGTGTTTCGCATGGATTTGATGCAAACTCGTTGTTTGCATGCAGTTGTAGCTAAATAATGTATATCACAAGTATTTGTAGCTAAACCATTCGTTTCGCATGGATTTGAAGCTAAGCCATCTACTTCGCATTGATTTGAAGCTAAATCATTTGTTTCGCATGGAATTGAAGCTACCTCGTTTGTTCCTCCTGCCTTTTGAAGCTATATCACTTATACCGCAAGTATTTGAAGTTAAATCATATGTGTGGCATGGATTTGAAGCTGAACCTACTACATCGCATTGATTTGAAGCTTAATCGTGTGTTTCGCATGGATTTGAAGCTACGCCTTCTACTTCGTACTGTTTTGAAGCTTAATCATGTGTTTTGCATGGATTTGAAGCTATCTCGTTTGTTTCGCCAGCATTTGAAGCTATATCACTTATATTCGCAAGTATTTGGTTCTAAATCATTCGTTTCGCATGGGTTTGAAGCTAACCCTTTTACTTCGCATTGATTTGAAATTAAATCATGTGTTTCCCTTGGATTTGAAGCTGAATCGTTTCTTTCGGCATGCAGTTGAATCTATATTATTTATATCGCAAGTATCTGAAGCTAAATCATTTGTTTCTCATGGATTTGAAGCTAAACCTTCTGCATCCCATGGATTTGAAGCTAAATCATGTGTTTGGCATGGATTTGAAGCTAAACCTTCTACATCGCATTGATTTGCATCTGAATCATGTGTTTCGCATGGATTTGAAGCTAACTCGTTTATGTCGCATGCAGTTGAAGCTAAATCATGTATATCACAAGTATTTGAATCTAAACCATTTGATTCGCATGGGATTTGATGCTAAGCCTTCTACTTCACACTGATTTGTTGCTGAATCATGTCTTTCGCATGGATTTGAAGCTAACTCGTTCGTTTCGCCTGCAGTTGTAATCTACATCAATTATATCGCAAGTAATTGAAGCTAAATCATGTGTATCGCGTGGAATTGAAGCTAACTCGTTTGATTAGTCTGCATTTGAAGCTATATCACTTATACCCCAAGTGTTTGAAGCTAAATCATTTGTTTCGCATGGATTTGAAGCTAAACCTTCTACATCGCATTCATTTGAAACTAATCATGTGTTTCGCGTGATTTGAAGGTAACTCGTTTGTCTTGCATGCAGTCGAAGCTATATCACCTTTATCCCAAGTGTTTGAAGCTAAATCATATGTGTCGCATGGATTTGAAGCTGAACCTACTACATCGCATTGATTTGAAGCTAAATCTTGTGTATCGCATGGATTTAAAGCTAAACCTTCTACATCGCATTGATTTGAAGCTAAATCATGTGTTTCGCATGGATTTGATGCTAACTCGTTCGTTTCGCCTGCAGTTGAATCTACATCACTTATATCGCAAGTATTTGAAGCTAAATCATGTGTATCGCGTGGATTTGAAGCTAACTCGTTTGATTAGTCTGCATTTGAAGCTATATCACTTATACCCCAAGTGTTTGAAGCTAAACGATTTGTATCCCATGGATTTGAAGATAAGCCTTCTACTTCGCATTGATTTGAAGCTAAATCATGTGTTTCGCATGGATTTGAAGCTAACTCATTTGTCTCTCCTGTATTTGAAGCTATATCACTTATATCGCAAGTATTTGAATTTAAATCATTTGTTTCGCGCGGATTTGAAGCTAAACCTTCTACATCGCATTGGTTTGAAGCTAAATCATGTGTTTCGCATGGATTTGAATCTAACTCGTTTGTGTCGCCTGTAGTTGAAGCTATATCACTTATATTCCAAGTATTTACAGCTAAATCTTTCGTTTCGCATGGATTTGAAGATAACTCGTTTGTTTCGCCTGCATTTGAATCTGTATCATTTATATCGCAAGTATTTGAAGCTAAATCATTCGTTTCGCATGGATTTGAAGCTAAGGCTTCTAATTCGCACTGTTTTGAAGCTAAATAACGTATTTCGCGTGGATTAGAAGCTAATTCGTCTGTTTCGAATGCAGCTGAAGCTAAATCATGTATATCACAAGTATTGAAGCTAAACGATTTGTATCGCATGGATTTGAAGATAAGCCTTCTACTTCGCATTGATTTGAAGCTAAATCATGTGTTTCCCTTGGATATGAAGCTAAATCATGTGTGTTTCGCACGGATGTGAAGCTAACGCGTTTGTTTTGTCTGCATTTGAAGCTGTTTCATTTATATCGCAAGTATTTGAAGCTTTCTCGTTCGTTTCGCCTGCAGTTGAATCTACATCAATTATATCGCAAGTAATTGAAGCTAAATCATGTGTATCGCGTGGAATTTGAAGCTAACTCGTTTGATTAGTCTGCATTTGAAGCTATATCACTTATACCCCAAGTGTTTGAAGCTAAATCATTTGTTTCGCATGGATTTGAAGCTAAACCTTCTACATCGCATTCATTTGAAACTAATCATGTGTTTCGCGTGGATTTGAAGGTAACTCGTTTGTCTTGCATGCAGTCGAAGCTATATCACCTTTATCCCAAGTGTTTGAAGCTAAATCATATGTGTCGCATGGATTTGAAGCTGAACCTACTACATCGCATTGATTTGAAGCTAAATCTTGTGTATCGCATGGATTTAAAGCTAAACCTTCTACATCGCATTGATTTGAAGCTAAATCATGTGTTTCGCATGGATTTGATGCTAACTCGTTCGTTTCGCCTGCAGTTGAATCTACATCACTTATATCGCAAGTATTTGAAGCTAAATCATGTGTATCGCGTGGATTTTGAAGCTAACTCGTTTGATTAGTCTGCATTTGAAGCTATATCACTTATACCCCAAGTGTTTGAAGCTAAACGATTTGTATCCCATGGATTTGAAGATAAGCCTTCTACTTCGCATTGATTTGAAGCTAAATCATGTGTTTCGCATGGATTTGAAGCTAACTCATTTGTCTCTCCTGCATTTGAAGCTATATCACTTATATCGCAAGTATTTGAATTTAAATCATTTGTTTCGCGCGGATTTGAAGCTAAACCTTCTACATCGCATTGGTTTGAAGCTAAATCATGTGTTTCGCATGGATTTGAATCTAACTCGTTTGTGTCGCCTGTAGTTGAAGCTATATCACTTATATTCCCAAGTATTTACAGCTAAATCTTTCGTTTCGCATGGATTTGAAGATAACTCGTTTGTTTCGCCTGCATTTGAATCTGTATCATTTATATCGCAAGTATTTGAAGCTAAATCATTCGTTTCGCATGGATTTGAAGCTAAGGCTTCTAATTCGCACTGTTTTGAAGCTAAATAACGTATTTCGCGTGGATTAGAAGCTAATTCGTCTGTTTCGAATGCAGCTGAAGCTAAATCATGTATATCACAAGTATTTGAAGCTAAACGATTTGTATCGCATGGATTTGAAGATAAGCCTTCTACTTCGCATTGATTTGAAGCTAAATCATGTGTTTCCCTTGGATATGAAGCTAAATCATGTGTTTCGCACGGATGTGAAGCTAACGCGTTTGTTTTGTCTGCATTTGAAGCTGTTTCATTTATATCGCAAGTATTTGAAGCTTTCTCGTTTGTTTCGCATGCATTTGAAGCTGTATCCCTTATATTCGCAAGTATTTGAAGCTAAATCATTCGTTTCGCATGGACTTAGAAGCTAAGCCTTCTAATTCGCACTGTTTTCAAGCTAAATAATGTATTTCGCGTGGATTAGAATCTAATTCGTCTGTTTCGAATGCAGCTGAAGCTAAATCATGTATATCACAATTATTTGAAGCTAAACAATTTGTATCGCATGGATTTGAATATAAGCCTTCTACTTCGCATTGATTTGCAGCTAAATCATGTGTTTCGCATGTATTTGAAAGTAACGCGTTTGTTTCGCATGCAGTTGAAGCTAAATCATGTCATTCACAAGTATTTGAAGATGAACCATTTGAATAGCATGGATTTGAACCTGAGCCTTCTACTTCGCACTGATTTGCAGCTAAATAATTTGTTTCGCATGGATTTGACGCTAAACCATCTACATCCCATGGATTTTTAAGCTAACTCGTTCGTTCCGCCTGCAGTTAAATCTAAATAACGTATATCACAAGTATTTGATGCTAAAACATGTGTTTCGCATGGATTTGAAGCTAACTCGTTTGTTTCGCATGCAGTTGAAGCTAAATCATGTCTTACACAAGTATTTGAAGATGAACCATTTGAATCGCATTGATTCGAAAATGAGCCTACTACTTCGCACTGATTTGCAGCTAAATAATGTGTTTCGCATGGAATTGAAGCTGCCTCGCTTGTTCCTCCTGCTTTTGATGCTATATCACGTATATCGCAAGTATTTGAAGCTAAATCATATGTGTCGCATGGATTTGAAGCTAAACCTTCTACATCGCATGGATTTGAAACTAAACCTTGTACATCGCATTGAGTTGCAGCTAAATCATGTGTTTCGCATGGATTTGAAGCTAACTCGTTCGTTGCGCATGCAGTTAAATCTAAATAACGTATATCACAAGTATTTGAAGCTAAACCATTTGTATCGCATGGATTTGAAGCTAAGCCTTCTACTTCGCATTAATTAGAAGCTAAATCACGTGTTTTGCATGGATTTGAAGCTAAAGCTTCTACATCGCATTGATTTGAATCTAAATCATGTGTTTCGCATGGATTTGAAGCTAAATCGTTTGTTTCGCATGCAGTTGAAGCTAAATCATGTCTTTCACAAGTATTTGAAGATGAACCATTTGAATCGCATTGATTTGAACATGAGCCTACTACTTCGCACTGATTTGCAGCTAAATCATGTGTTTCGCATGGATTTGAAGCTAAACCTTCTACATCCCGTGGATTTGAAGCTAAATCGTGTGTTTCGCATGGATTTGAAGCTAAACCTTCTACATCGCATTTATTTGCAGCTGAATCATGTCTTTCGCATGGATTTGAAGCTAACTCGTTCGTTTCGCCTGTATTTGAATCTATCTAACTTATATCGCAAGTATTTGGAAGCTAAATCATGTGTTTCGCATGGATTTGAAGCTAAACCTTCTACAATCCCGTGGATTTGAAGCTAAATCATTTGTTTGGCATGGATTTGAAGCTATAACTTCTACATCGCATTTATTAGCAGCTGAATCATGTGTTTCGCATGGATTTGAAGCTAACTCGTTCGTTTCGCCTGTATTTGAATCTGTTTAACTTATATGGCAAGTATTTGAAGCTAAATCATGTGTTTCGCTTGGATTTGAAGCTAAACCTTCTACATCGCATTGATTTGAAGCTAAATCGTGTGTTTCGCATGGATTTGATGCAAACTCGTTTGTTTGCATGCAGTTGTAGCTAAATAATGTATATCACAAGTATTTGTAGCTAAACCATTCGTTTCGCATGGATTTGAAGCTAAGCCATCTACTTCGCATTGATTTGAAGCTAAATCATTTGTTTCGCATGGAATTGAAGCTACCTCGTTTGTTCCTCCTGCCTTTTGAAGCTATATCACTTATACCGCAAGTATTTGAAGTTAAATCATATGTGTGGCATGGATTTGAAGCTGAACCTACTACATCGCATTGATTTGAAGCTTAATCGTGTGTTTCGCATGGATTTGAAGCTACGCCTTCTACTTCGTACTGTTTTGAAGCTTAATCATGTGTTTTGCATGGATTTGAAGCTATCTCGTTTGTTTCGCCAGCATTTGAAGCTATATCACTTATATTCGCAAGTATTTGGTTCTAAATCATTCGTTTCGCATGGGTTTGAAGCTAACCCTTTTACTTCGCATTGATTTGAAATTAAATCATGTGTTTCCCTTGGATTTGAAGCTGAATCGTTTCTTTCGCATGCAGTTGAATCTATATTATTTATATCGCAAGTATCTGAAGCTAAATCATTTGTTTCTCATGGATTTGAAGCTAAACCTTCTGCATCCCATGGATTTGAAGCTAAATCATGTGTTTGGCATGGATTTGAAGCTAAACCTTCTACATCGCATTGATTTGCATCTGAATCATGTGTTTCGCATGGATTTGAAGCTAACTCGTTTATGTCGCATGCAGTTGAAGCTAAATCATGTATATCACAAGTATTTGAATCTAAACCATTTGATTCGCATGGGATTTGATGCTAAGCCTTCTACTTCACACTGATTTGTTGCTGAATCATGTCTTTCGCATGGATTTGAAGCTAACTCGTTCGTTTCGCCTGCAGTTGAATCTACATCAATTATATCGCAAGTAATTGAAGCTAAATCATGTGTATCGCGTGGAATTTGAAGCTAACTCGTTTGATTAGTCTGCATTTGAAGCTATATCACTTATACCCCAAGTGTTTGAAGCTAAATCATTTGTTTCGCATGGATTTGAAGCTAAACCTTCTACATCGCATTCATTTGAAACTAATCATGTGTTTCGCGTGGATTTGAAGGTAACTCGTTTGTCTTGCATGCAGTCGAAGCTATATCACCTTTATCCCAAGTGTTTGAAGCTAAATCATATGTGTCGCATGGATTTGAAGCTGAACCTACTACATCGCATTGATTTGAAGCTAAATCTTGTGTATCGCATGGATTTAAAGCTAAACCTTCTACATCGCATTGATTTGAAGCTAAATCATGTGTTTCGCATGGATTTGATGCTAACTCGTTCGTTTCGCCTGCAGTTGAATCTACATCACTTATATCGCAAGTATTTGAAGCTAAATCATGTGTATCGCGTGGATTTTGAAGCTAACTCGTTTGATTAGTCTGCATTTGAAGCTATATCACTTATACCCCAAGTGTTTGAAGCTAAACGATTTGTATCCCATGGATTTGAAGATAAGCCTTCTACTTCGCATTGATTTGAAGCTAAATCATGTGTTTCGCATGGATTTGAAGCTAACTCATTTGTCTCTCCTGCATTTGAAGCTATATCACTTATATCGCAAGTATTTGAATTTAAATCATTTGTTTCGCGCGGATTTGAAGCTAAACCTTCTACATTGCATTGGTTTGAAGCTAAATCATGTGTTTCGCATGGATTTGAATCTAACTCGTTTGTGTCGCCTGTAGTTGAAGCTATATCACTTATATTCCCAAGTATTTACAGCTAAATCTTTCGTTTCGCATGGATTTGAAGATAACTCGTTTGTTTCGCCTGCATTTGAATCTGTATCATTTATATCGCAAGTATTTGAAGCTAAATCATTCGTTTCGCATGGATTTGAAGCTAAGGCTTCTAATTCGCACTGTTTTGAAGCTAAATAACGTATTTCGCGTGGATTAGAAGCTAATTCGTCTGTTTCGAATGCAGCTGAAGCTAAATCATGTATATCACAAGTATTTGAAGCTAAACGATTTGTATCGCATGGATTTGAAGATAAGCCTTCTACTTCGCATTGATTTGAAGCTAAATCATGTGTTTCCCTTGGATATGAAGCTAAATCATGTGTTTCGCACGGATGTGAAGCTAACGCGTTTGTTTTGTCTGCATTTGAAGCTGTTTCATTTATATCGCAAGTATTTGAAGCTTTCTCGTTTGTTTCGCATGCATTTGAAGCTGTATCCCTTATATTCGCAAGTATTTGAAGCTAAATCATTCGTTTCGCATGGACTTAGAAGCTAAGCCTTCTAATTCGCACTGTTTTCAAGCTAAATAATGTATTTCGCGTGGATTAGAATCTAATTCGTCTGTTTCGAATGCAGCTGAAGCTAAATCATGTATATCACAATTATTTGAAGCTAAACAATTTGTATCGCATGGATTTGAATATAAGCCTTCTACTTCGCATTGATTTGCAGCTAAATCATGTGTTTCGCATGTATTTGAAAGTAACGCGTTTGTTTCGCATGCAGTTGAAGCTAAATCATGTCATTCACAAGTATTTGAAGATGAACCATTTGAATAGCATGGATTTGAACCTGAGCCTTCTACTTCGCACTGATTTGCAGCTAAATAATTTGTTTCGCATGGATTTGACGCTAAACCATCTACATCCCATGGATTTTTAAGCTAACTCGTTCGTTTCGCCTGCAGTTAAATCTAAATAACGTATATCACAAGTATTTGATGCTAAAACATGTGTTTCGCATGGATTTGAAGCTAACTCATTTGTCTCTCCTGCATTTGAAGCTATACCACTTATATCGCAAGTATTTGAAGTTAAACCATTCGTTTCGCATGGATTTGAAGCTAAGCCTTATAGTTCGCATTGTCTTGAAGCTTAATAATGTATTTCTCGTGGATTCGAACCTAACTCGTCTGTTTCGAATGCAGCTGAAGCTAAATCATGTATATCACAATTATTTGAATCTAAACCATTTGTATCGCATGGATTTGAAGATAAGCCTTCTACTTCGCACTGATTTGCAGCTATATAATGTGTTTCGCATGTATTTGAAAGTAACGCGTTTGTTTCGCATGCAGTTGAAGCTAAATCATGTCATTCACAAGTATTTGAAGATGAACCATTTGAATAGCATGGATTTGAACCTGAGCCTTCTACTTCGCACTGATTTGCAGCTAAATAATTTGTTTCGCATGGATTTGACGCTAAACCATCTACATCCCATGGATTTTTAAGCTAACTCGTTCGTTTCGCCTGCAGTTAAATCTAAATAACGTATATCACAAGTATTTGATGCTAAAACATGTGTTTCGCATGGATTTGAAGCTAACTCATTTGTCTCTCCTGCATTGAAGCTATACCACTTATATCGCAAGTATTTGAAGTTAAACCATTCGTTTCGCATGGATTTGAAGCTAAGCCTTATAGTTCGCATTGTCTTGAAGCTTAATAATGTATTTCTCGTGGATTCGAACCTAACTCGTCTGTTTCGAATGCAGCTGAAGCTAAATCATGTATATCACAATTATTTGAATCTAAACCATTTGTATCGCATGGATTTGAAGATAAGCCTTCTACTTCGCACTGATTTGCAGCTATATAATGTGTTTCGCATGGATTTGAAGCTAAGCCTTCTACTTCGCATTGATTAGAAGCTAAATCATGTGTTTCACATGGATTTGTAGCTAACCCGTTTGATTCGACTGCATTTGAAGCTATATCACTTATATCGCAAGTATTTGAAGCTAAATCATGTGTTTCGCATTGATTTGAAGCTTCCTCGTTTGTTTCGCCAGCATTTGGAACTATATCATTTATATAGCAATTATCTGAAGCTAAATCATTTGTTTCTCATGTATTTGAAGCTAAGCCTTCGACTTCGCTTTGATTTAAGCCTAAATCATTGTTCCGGTTGGATTTGAAGCTAACTCGTTTGTTTCGCATGCAGTTGATGCTAAATCATGTTTATCACAAGTATCTGAAGCAAAACCATTTGTTTCGTAAGAATATGAAGCTAATCCATGTGTTTCGCATGAATTTGAATCTAAATCATGTGATTCTCATGCATTTGAAGATAACTCGACTATTCCGCCTGCATTTGAAGTTATATCACTTATATCGCAAGTATTTGAATCTAAATCATTTGTTTCGCGCGGATTTGAAGCTAAACCTTCTACATCGCATTGATTTGAAGCTAAATCGTGTGTTTCGCATGGATTTGAAGCTAACTCGTTTGTTTCGCATGCAGTTGTAGCTAAATAATGTATATCACAAGTATTTGTAGCTAAACCATTTGTTTCGCATGTATTTGAAGCTAAGCCTTCTTCTTCGCACTTATTTGCAGCTAAATCATGTCTTTTGCTTGGATTTGAAGCTAACTCGTTTGTTTCGCATGCAGATGAAGCTAAATCATGAATATCACAAGTATCTGAGTCTAAGCCATTTGTTTCGCTTGGATTTGAAGCCAAGCCTTCTACTAAGAATTGACTTGAAACTAAATCATTTGTTTCGCATGCATTTGATGCTGCATCCCTTATATTCGCAAGTATTTGAAGCTAAATCATTCGTTTCGCATGGATTTGAAGCTAAGCCCTCTACTTCGCACGATTGGAAGCTAAATCATGTGTTTTGCTTGGATATTAAGCTAACTCGTTTGTTTCGCCTGCATTTGAATCTACGTCATTTATATTGCAAGTATTTGAAGCGAAATCATTTGTTTCGCGTGGATTTGAAAGTAAACCTTCTACATCGCATTGATTTGAAGCTAAATCATGTGTTTCTCTTGGATTTGAAGGTAAATCTTCTACTTCGCATTGATTTGAAGCTAAATCACATGGATTTGAAGCTGAGCCTTCTACTTCGCATTGAAATGAAGCTAAATCATGTGTTTGGCTTGGATTTGGAGCTAACTCGTTTGTTTCGCATGCAGTCGAAGCTTAATCATGTATTTCACATGTAGTTGAAGCTAAACAATTTGATTCGCATGGATTTGAACCTAAGCCTTCTGCTTCGCATTGATTTGAAGCTAAATCATAAGATCCGCATGGATTTGCAACTAACTCGCTTGTTTCGCATGCAGTTGAAGCTAAATCATGTTTATCACAAGTATCTGAATCAAAACCATTTGTGTCGCATTGATTTGAAGCTAAGCCTTCTACTTCGCATTGATTTGAAGTTAAATCATGTGTTTCCCTTGGGTTTGAAGCTAACTAGTTTATTTCGTATGCAGTTGACGCTATGTCATGTATATCACAAGTATTTGAAGATAAATAATGTGTTTCACGTGGATTCGGAGCTAACTCGTTTGCTTCGAATGCAGTTGAAGCTGAATCATGTATATCACAAGTATTTGAAGCTAAACCAATTGTATCGCATGGATTTGATGCTAACTGGTTCGTTGCGCATACAGTTAAATCTAAATAACATATATCACAGGTATTTGTAGCTAAACCATTTGTATCGCATGGATTTGAAGCTAAACCTTCTTACATAGCATTGATTTGAAGCTAAACCTTCTACATCTTATTGATTTGAACCCAAATCATTTGATTCGCATGGATTTGAAGCTAATCCGTCTACTTCGCATTGATATGAAGCTAAATCATGTGTTTCGCTTGGATTTGAAGCCAACGTCGTTTGTTTCGCATGCTGTTGAAGCTAAATACTGTGTATCACATGTATTTGTAGCTAAACCATTTGTTTTTTCATGGATTTGATGCTAAGCCTTCTACTTCGCATTGATTTGAAGCTTAATCATGTGTATTCGCATGGGTTTGAAGCTAACTCGTTTGTTTCCCCTGCATTTGAATCTATATCGCTTATATTGCAAGTATCTGAACCTAAATCATATGTTTCGCATGGATTTGAAGCTAAACCTTCTACATCGCATTGATTTGTAGCTATATCATGTGTTTCGCATGGATTTGAAACTAACTCGTTTGTTTCGCCTGCAGTTGAATCTATATCACTTATATCGAAAGTATTTGAAGCTAAATCATTTGTTTCACATGGATTTGAAGCTAGTCCTTCTACTTCGCATTGAGTTGAAGCTAAATCATGTGTATCGCATGGATATGAAGCTAACTCGTTTGTTTCGTCCGCATTTGAAGCTATATCACTTACATCGCAAGTATTTGAAGCTAAATCATTTGTTTCGCATTGATTTGATGCTAAATTATGTGTTTCGCTTGGATTTGAATGTAACTCATTTGTTTCGCATGCAGTTGAAGCTATATCACTTATGTCGCAAGTATCTAAAGCTAAATCATTTCATTCGCATGGATTTGAAGCTAAACCTGCTACTTCGCATTGATTTGAAGCTAAATCATGTGTTTCGCGTGGATTCGGAGCTAACTCGTTTGCTTCGAATGCAGTTGAAGCTAAATCATGTATATCACAAGTATTTGAAGCTAAACCATTTGTATCGCATGGATTTGAAACTCTGCCATCTACTTCGCATTGATTTGACGCTGAATATTGTGTTTCGAATGGATTTGAAGCTAACTCGTTTGTTTCGCATGCAGTTGAAAATAAATCATGTATATCACAAGTATTTGCAGCTAAACAATTGATTGGCATGGATTTGAAGCTAAGCCTCCTACTTCGCATTGATTGGATCCTAAATCATGTGTTTTGCATGGATTTGAAGCTTAGCCTTCTACATCACATTGATTTGAAGCTAAATCATGTGTTTCGCGTGGATTTGAAGGTAACTCGTTTGCTTCGCATGAAGTTGAAGCTAAATCATGTCTTTCACAAGTATTTGAAGATGAACCATTTGATTCGCATGGCTTTGAACCTGAGCCTTCTACTTCGCACTGATTTGCACCTAACAAGTGTGTTTCGCATGGATTTGAAGCTAAAACTTCTACATCCCATGGATTTGAAGGTAAATCATGTGTTTGGCATGGATTTGAAGTAAAACCTGCTACTTCGCATTGATTTGAAGCTAAATTATGTGTTTCGCTTGGATTCGGAGCTAACTCGTTTGCTTCGAATGCAGTTGAAGCTAAATCATGTATATCACAAGTATTTGAAGCTAAACCATTTGTATCGCATGGATTTGAAGCTCTGCCTTCTACTTCGCATTGATTTGTCGCTAAATATTGTGTTTCGAATAGATTTGAAGCTAACTCGTTTGTTTCGCATGCAGTTGAAACTAAATCATGTATATCACAAGTATTTGCAGCTAAACAATTGGTTCGCATGGATTTGAAGCTAAGCCTTCTACTTGGCATTGAATTGAAGCTAAATCGTGTGTTTTGCATGGATTTGAAGCTAACTCGTTTGTTTCTCCTGTATTTGAAGCTATATCATTTATATCGCAAGTATTTGAAGCTAACCCATTTGTTTCGCATGGATTTGAAGCTAAGCCTCCTACTTCGCATTGATTGGATCCTAACTCATGTGTTTCGCTTGGATTTGAAGGTAACTCGTTTGTTTCGCATGCAGTTGAAGCTATAACACCTATATCCCAAGTGTGTGAAGCTCAATCATTTGTTTCGCATGGATTTGAAGCTAAACCGTCTACATCACATTGATTTTAAGCTAAATCATGTGTTTCGCATGGATTTGAAGCTAACTCGTTTGTTTCGCATGCAGTTGTAGCTAAATAATGTATATCACAAGTATTAGTAGCTAAATCATTTGTTTCGCATGGATTTGAAGCTAAGCCTTCTACTTCGCATTGATTTGAAGCTAAAACATTTGTTTCGCATAGAACTTAAGCTACCTCGTTTGTTCCTCCTGCTTTTGAAGCTATGTCACTTATATCGCAAGTATTTGAAGCTAAATCATATGTGTTGCATGGATTTGAAGCTGAACTTTCTACATCGAATTGATTTGAAGCTAAATCTTGTGTATCGCATGGATCTGAGGCTAAACCTTCTATATCGCATTGATTTGAAGCTAAATCATGTGATTCGCATGGATTTGAAGCTCACTCGTTCGTTTCGCCTATAGTTGAATCTACATCACTTATATCGCAAGTATTTGAAGCTAAATCATGTGTATCGCGTGGATTTTGAAGCTAACTCGTTCGATTCGCCTGCATATGGAGCTATATCATTTATATCGCAAGTATTTGAAGCTAAATCATAAGTGTCGCATGGATTTGAAGCTGAACCTTCTGCATCGAATTGATTTGAAGCTAAATCTTGTGTATCGCATGGATTTGAAGCTAAACCTTCTACATCGCATTGATTTGAAGCTAAATCATGTGTTTCGCATGGATTTGAAGCTAACTCGTTCGTTTCGCCTGCAGTTGAATCTACATCACTTATATCGCAAGTATTTGAAGCTAAATCATGTGTATCGCGTGGATTTTTAAGCTAACTCGTTCGATTCGCCTGCATATGGAGCTATATCATTTATATCGCAAGTATTTGAAGCTAAATCATATGTGTCGCATGGATTTGAAGCTGAACCTTCTACATCGAATTGATTTGAAGCTAAATCTTGTGTATCGCATGGATTTGTAGCTAAACCTTCTACATCCCATTGATTTGAAGCTAAATCATGTGTTTCGTATGAATTTGTAGCTAACTCGTGCGTTTCGCCTGCAGTTGAATCTACATCACTTATATCGCAAGTATTTGACGCTAAATCATGTGTATCGCGTGGATTTTGAAGCTAACTCGTTTGATTAGTCTGCATTTGAAGCTATATCACTTATACCCCAAGTGTTTGAAGCTAAATCATTTGTTTCGCATGGATTTGGAGCTAAACCTTATACATCGCATTGATTTGCAGCTAAATCATGTGTTTCGCATGGATTTGAAGCTAACTCGTTCGTTGTGCATACAGATAAATCTAAATAACGTATATCACAAGTATTTGAAGCTAAACCATTTGTTTCGCATGGATTTGAAGCTAAGCCTTCTACTTCGCATTAATTGGAAGCTAAATCACGTGTTTTGCATGGATTTGATTCTGAACCTTCTACATCGCATTGATTTGCAAATGAATCATGTGTTTCGCATGGATTTGAAGCTAACTCGTTCGTTTCGCCTGTATTTGAATCTATATCACTTATATCGCAAGTATTTGAAGCTAAATCATGTGTTTCGCTTGGATTTGAAGCTAAACCTTTGACATCGCATTCATTTGAACCAATTCATGTGTTTCGCGTGGATTTGAAGGTAGCTCGTTTGTTTCGCATGGATTTGAAGCTAACTCGTTCGTTTCGCCTGTATTTGAATCTATATTACTTATATCGCAACTATTTGAAACTAAATCATATGTGTCGCATGGATTTGAAGCTGAACTTTCTTCATCGAATTGATTTGAAGCTAAATCTTATGTATCGCATGGATTTGAAGCTAATCCTTCTACATCGCATTGATTTGAAGCTAAATCATGTGTTTCGCATGGATTTGAAGCTAACTCGTTCGTTTGGCCAGCAGTTGAATCTACATCACTTATATCGCAAGTATTTGAAGCTAAATCATGTGTATCGCGTGGATTTTGAAGCTAACTCGTTTGATTAGTCTGCATTTGAAGCTATATCACTTATACGCCAAGTGTTTGAAGCTAAATCATTTGTTTCGCATGGATTTGGAGCTAAACCTTCTACATCGCATTGATTTGCAGCTAAATCATGTGTTTCCCTTGGATTTGAAGCTAACTCGTTCGTTGCGCATACAGTTAAATCTAAATAACGTATATCACAAGTATTTGAAGCTAAACCATTTGTTTCGCATGGATTTGAAGCTAAGCCTTCTCCTTCGCATTAATTGGAAGCTAAATCACGTGTTTTGCATGGATTTGATGCTGAACATTCTACATCGCATTGATTTGCAAATGAATCATGTTTTTCGCATGGATTTGAAGCTAACTCGTTCGTTTCGCCTGTATTTGAATCTATATCACTCATATCGCAAGTATTTGAAGCTAAATCATGTGTTTCGCTTGGATTTGAAGCTAAACCTTCGACATCGCATTCATTTGAACCAATTCATGTGTTTCGCGTGGATTTGAAGGTAACTCGTTTGTTTCGCATGCAGTTGGAGCTATACCACCTATATCTCAAATGTTTGAAGCTCAATCATTTGTTTCGCATGGATTTGTAGCTAAACCTTCTACATCGCATTGATTTTAAGCTAAATCATGTGTTTCGCATGGATTTGAAGCTAACTCGTTCGTTTCGCCTGCAGTTGAATCTACATCACTTATATCGCAAGTATTTGAAGCTAAATCATGTGTATCGCATGGATTTTGAAGCTAACTCGTTCGATTCGCCTGCATATGGAGCTATATCATTTATATCGCAAGTATATGAAGCTAAATCATATGTGTCGCATGGATTTGAAGCTGAACCTTCTACATCGAATTGATTTGAAGCTAAATCTTGTGTATCGCATGGATCCGAAGCTAAACCTTCTACATCGCATTGATTGGAATCTATATCATGTGTTTCGCATGGATTTGAAGCTAACTCGTTCGTTTCGCCTGCAGTTGAATCTACATCACTTATATCGCGAGTATTTGAAGCTAAATCATGTGTATCGCGTGGATTTTGAAGCTAACTCGTTTGATTAGTCTGCATTTGAAGCTATATCACTTATACCCCAAGTGTTTGAAGCTAAATCATTTGTGTCGCACAGATTTGAAGCTAAACCTTCTACATCGCATTGATTTGAAGATAAATCATTTGTTCCGCATGGATTTGAAGCTTAGCCTTCTACTTCGCATTGATTTGAAGCTAAGTCATCTGTTTCGCATGGAAATGGAGATGACTCGTTTGTGTTTCCTGCATTTGAAGCTATATCACTTATATTGCAAGCATCTGAACCCAAATGATTTGTTTCGCATGGAATTTAAGCTAGCACGTTCGTTTCGCCTGCATTTGAAGCTGAATCATGTACATCAAAAGTATTTGAAGCGGAACCATTTGACTCGCATGGATTTGAAGCTAAGCCTTCTACATCGCATTTATTTGCAGCTATATCATGTGTTTCGCGTGGATTTGAATCTAACTCGTTTGTTTCGCCTGCATTTGAAGCTATATCATTTACATTCGCAAGTATTTGAAGCTAAATCAATTGTGTCGCATGGATTTGAAGCAAAACCTTCTTCATCTCATTGATTTGAAGCTAAATCTTGTGTATCGCATGGATTTGAAGCTAAGCCTTCTACTTCGCATTGATTAGAAGATAAATCATTTGTTTCGCATGGAAATGGAGATGACTCGTTTGTGTTTCCTGCATTTGAAGCTATATCACTTATATTGCAAGCATCTGAACCCAAATGATTTGTTTCGCATGGAATTTAAGCTAGCACGTTCGTTTCGCCTGCATTTGAAGCTGAATCATGTACATCAAAAGTATTTGAAGCGGAACCACTTGACTCGCATGGATTTGAAACTAAGCCTTCTACATCGCATTTATTTGCAGCTATATCATGTGTTTCGCGTGGATTTGAAGCTAACTCGATTGTTTCCCCTGCATTTGAAGCTATATCACTCATATCGCAAGTATCTGAAGCTAAATCAGTTGTGTCGCGTGCATTCGGAGATAAACCTTCTACATCGCATTGATTTGCAGCTATATCATGCGTTTCGCATGGATTTGAAGATAACTGGTTCGTTGCGCATGCAGTTAAATCTCAATAACGTATATCACAAGTATTTGTATCTAATCCATTTGTTTCGCATGGATTTGAACCTGAGCCTTGTACTTCGAGTTGATTTGAAGCTAAACCTTCTTCATCTTATTGATTTGATGCTAAATCATGTGTTTCGCATGGAGTTGAAGCTAACCCGTTTGTTTCGTCTGCATTTGAAGCTATATAACTTATATCGCAAGTGTTTGAAGCTAAATCATTTGTTTCGCGTGGATTTGAAGCTAAACCTTCTACATCGCATTGATTTGAAGCTTAAACGTGTGTTTCGCTTGGATTTGAATCGCAGCCTTCGACTTCGCAATCGATTTGTAGCTAAATCATATGTTTCAAATGGATTTGAAACTAATTGATTTGAAGCTTAATTATGTGTATCACATTGATTTGAAGCTAATTCGTTTGTATCGCCTGAATTTGAATCTTTTTCATTTACACCGCAAGTATTTGAAGCTAAATCATTCGTTTGGCATGGATTTGAAGCTAAACCTTCTACATCGCAATGATTTGAAGCTAAATCTAGTGTATCGCATGGATTTGAAGCTAAACCTTCTACATCGCATTGATTTGCAGCTAAATCATGTATTTCGCATGGATTTGAAGCTAACTCGTTCGTTTCGCCTGCAGTTGAATCTACATCACTTATATCGAAAGTATTTGAAGCTACATCATGTGTTTCGATTGGATTTGAAGCTAAACCTTCTACATGGCATTGATTTGAAGCTAAATTATGTGTTTCGCTTGGATTTGAATGTAACTCATTTGTTTCGCATGCAGTTGAAGCTATATCACCTATATCCCAAGTGTAGGAAGCTCATTCATTTGTTTCGCATGGATTTGAAACTAAACCTGCTACTTCGCATTGATTTGAAGCTAAATTATGTGTTTCGCGTGGATCTGAAGCTAACTCGTTTGTTTCGCCTGCATTTGAAGCTATATCACTTATATTCGCAAGCATTTGATGCTAAATCATTCGTTTCGCATGGATTTGAAGCTATGCCTTTTACTTCGCATTGATTTGAATATAAATCATGTGTTTCGCTTGGATAGGAAGCTACCTCGTTTGTTTCGCATGCAGTTGAAGCTAAATCATGTGTATCACAAATATTTGAGGCTAAACCAATTGTTGCTCGTGGATTTGAAGCTATACTTCTACTTCGCATTGATTTGAAGCTAAATCATTTGTCTCGCATGGATTTGGAGCTAACTCGTATGTTTCTCCTGAATTTTAAGCTGTATCACTTATATCGCCAGTATCTGAACCTAAATCATCTGTTTCGCATGTATTTGAAGCTAAGCCTTCTACTTCGCAATGATTTCAAGCTAAACCATGTTTATCGCATGGATTTTGCAGCTAACTTGTTTGATTCGGCTACTTTTGTATCTATATCACTTATATCCCAAGGGTTTAAAGCAAAACCATTTGTTCCGCATGAATTTGAAGCTAAGCCTTCTTCTACGCAGTGATTTGAAGCTAAATCATGTGTATCACAAATATTTGAGGCTAAACCATTTGTTTCGCATGGATTTGAAGCTAACTCGTTTGTTCTGTCTGCTTTTGAAGCTACCTCATTTATATCGCAAGTATTTGAAGCAAAATCATTTGTTTCGCATGGATTTGAAGCTAATCCTTCTACTAAGAATTGACATGAAACTAAATCATTTGTTTGGCATGGATTTGAAGGCAATCGTGTGTTTCGTCTGCATTTGAAGCTATATCACTAATATCGAGAGAATTTGAAGCTGAATCATTTGTTTCGCTCAGATTTGAAGCTAAACCTTCTACATCGCATTGATTTGACGCTAAATCATGTGTTTCCCTTGGATATGAAGCTAACTCGTTTGTTTCGCCTGCAGTTGAATCTATACCACGTATATCCCAAGTGTTTGAAGCTAAATCATTTGTTTCGCATGGATTTGAAGCAAAGCCTTCTACTTCGCATTGATTTGAACCTAAATCACTTGTTTCGCATAGATTTGGAGCTAACTCGTTCGTTTCCCCTGCATTTGAAGCTATATCACTTATATCGCATGTATCTGATGCTAAATCATTTGTGTCGCATGGATTTGAAGCTAAAGCTTCTACATCGCATTGATTTGAAGCTAAATTATGTGTTTCGTTTGGATTTGAGTTAACGCGTTTGTTTCGCCTGCATTTGAAGCTATATCAATTATATCGCAAGTATCTGAAGTTTGATCACTTGTTTCTCATGTATTCGAAGCTAAGTCTTCTACTTCGCATTGATTTGAAGCTAAATCATATGTTTCGCATAGATTTGAAGCTAACTCGTTAGTTCCGCCTGCATTTCAAGCTATATCACTTATATCGCTAGTATTTGAAGCTAAACCATTTGTTTCGCATTGATTTGAAGCTAAGCCTTCTACTTTGCATTGATTGGAAGCTAAATCACGTGATATGCATGGATTTGAAGCTGAACCATTTCATTCGCATGGATTTGAAGCTAAGCCTTCTACATCGCACTGATTTGAAGCTAAGTCATGTGTTTCGCATGGATTTGAAGCTAAGATTTCTACTTCGCATTGATTAGAAGCTAAATCATGTGTTTCGCTTGGATTTGAAGCTATCTCGTTTGTTTCGCCTGCATTTGAAGCTATACCATTTATGTCGCAAATATTTGAAACTAATTCATTTGTGTCGCATGGATTTAATGCTAAGCCTCCTACTTCGCATTGATTTGAAGCTTAGTCATGTGTTTCGCATGGATTTGAAGCTAACTCGTTTGTTTCGCATGCAGTTGAAGCTAAATCATGTTTATCACAAGTGTCTGAATCTAAACTATTTGTTTCGCAAGAATATGAAGCTAAACCAAGTGCATCTCATGAATTTGTATCTAAACTATGTGTTTCGTATCAATTTGAACACAAATCACGTGTTTCGCATGGATTTAAAGCTAAATCATGTGTTTCGTTAGGATTGAAGCTAACTCGTGTGTTTCTCCTGCACTTGAAGCTATTTCATTTATACCGCAACTATTTGAAGGTAAATCATTTGTTTTGCTTGAATTTGAAGCTAGGCCTTCTACTTCGCATTGATTGAAAGCTAAATCATGTGTTCTACATGGATTTGAAGCTAACTCGTTTGATTCGCATGCATTTGAAGCGAAATCAATCGTTTCGCACGGATTTGAAGCTAAATCTTCTACTTCGCATTGATTTGAAGCTAAATCATGTGTTTCGCTTGGATTTGAAGCTAACTCGTTTGTTTCGCCTGCATTGAAGCTATATCACTTATATCGCAAGTATTTGATTCCAAAATCATTTGCTTCGCATGAATTAGAAGCTAAGCCTTCAACATCGCATTGATTTGAATCTAAATCATGTGTATCGCATGGATTTGAAGCTGTCTCGTTTGTTTCGAATCCAGTTGAAGCTAAATCATGTATATCACAAGTATTTGAAGCTAAACCATTTGATTCGCTTGGATTTGAAGATAATCCTTCTACCTCACATTGAGTTGAAGGTGAATCATATCTTTCGCTTGGATTTGAAGCTAATTCTTTTGTTCCGCATGCGGTTGAAGCTAAAGCATGTATACCACAAATGTTTGTAACTAAACCATTCGTTTCGCATGGATTTGAAGATAAATCTTCTACTTCGCATTAATTTGAAGCTAAATCGTGTGTTTCTCTTGGATTTGAAGTTAACTCGTTTTTTTTCGCATGCAGTTGAAGCTATTACATTTATATCGCAAGTATTTGAAGCTGAACCGCTCGTTTCGCATGGATCTGAAGCTAAGCCTTCTACTTCGCAAAGATTTGAAGCTGAATCATGTGATTCATTTGACTTTGAGCTAACACGTTTGTTTCACATGCAGTTGAAGCTAAATCATGTATATCACAAGTATTTGAAGCTGCACCATTTGTTTCGCATGAATATTAAGCTAAACCACTTGTTTCCCATGGATTAGAAGCTAAGCCTTCCACTTCGCATTGATTTGAAGCTAAATCATGTGCTTCAATTGAAATTGAAGTTAACTCGTTTGTTTCGCCTGCATTTGATGCTATTTCATTTAAACCGCAAGCATTTGAAGGTAAATCATTTGTTTCGCATGGATTTGAAGCTAAACCTTCTACATCGCATTGATTTGCAGCTGAACCATGTGTTTCGCATGGATTTGAATCTAAGCCTTCTACTTCGCATTGATTGGATCCTAAATCACGTGTTTTGCATGGATTTGAAGCTGAGCCTTCTACATCGCATTGATTTGAAGCTAAATCATGTGTTTCGCGTGGATTTGAAGGTAACTCGTTTGTTTCGCATGCAGTTGAAGCTAAATCATGTCTTTCACAAGTATTCGAAGATGAACCATTTGAATCGCATGGCTTTGAACCTGAGCCTTCTATTTCGCACTGATTTGCACCTAAATAATGTGTTTCGCATGGAATTGAAACTACCGCGTTTGTTCCTCTAGCTTTTGAAGCTATATCACTTATATCGCAAGTATTTGAAGCTATATCACATGTGTCGCATGGATTTGAAGCTGAACCTTCTACATCGAATTGATTTGAAGCTAAATCTTGTGTATCGCATGGATTTGAAGCTAACTCGTTTGTGTCGCCTGCATTTGAAGCTGTACCATTTATATCGCAAGTATTTGATGCCAAAATCATTTGTTTCGCATAGAATTGAAGCTACCTCGTTTGTTCCTCCTGTTTTTGAAGCTATATCACTTATATCACAAGTATTTGTAGCTAAACCATTTGTTTCGCATGGATTTGAAACTAAGCCTTCTACTTCGCATTGATTTGAAGCTAAATCACTTGTTTCGCAAGGATTTGAAGCTAAACCTTCTACATCGCATGGATTTGAAGCTAAACCTTCTACATCGCATTGATTTGCAGCTAAGTCATGTGTTTCGCATGGATTTGAAGCTAACTCGTTCGTTGCGCATGCAGTTAAATCTAAATAACGTATATCACAAGTATTTGATGCTAAACCATTTGTTTCGCATGGATTTGAAGCTAAGCCTTCTACATCGCATTGATTGGATCCTAAATCACGTGTTTTGCTTGGGTTTGAAGCTAGGCCTTCTACATCGCATTGATTTGAAGCTAAATCATGTGTTTCGAGTGGATTTCAAGGTAACTCGTTTGTTTCGCATGCAGTTGAAGCTATATCACCTATATCCCAAGTGTTTGATGCTCAATCATTTGTTTCGCATGGATTTGAAGCTTAACCTTCTACATCGCATTGATTTGAAGCTAAATCATGTGTTTCGCATGTATTTGAAGCTAACTCATTTGTCTCTCCTGCATTTGAAGCTATATCACTTATATCGCAAGTATTTGAATGAAAATCTTTCGTTTCGCATGGATTTGAAGCTAAATCATGTGTTTCGCTTGGTCTCTAAGATAACTCGCTTGTTTCGCCTGCATTTGAAGTTCTACCATTAATATTGCAAGTATTTCAAGCTAAATCATTCGCTTCGCATGGATTTGAAGCTAAACCTTCTACATCGCATTGATTTGAAACTAAATCATGTGTTTCGCATGGATTTGAAGCTAACTCATTTGTTTCGCATGCAGTTGTATCTAAATAATGTATATCACAAGTATTTCTAGCTAAACCATTTGTTTCGCATGGATTTGAAGCTAAGCCTTCTACTTCGCATTGATTTGAAGCTATATCATTTGTTTCGCATGGATTTGAAGCTAAACCATCTACATCGCATTGATTTGAAGCTAAATCATGTGTTTCGCGTGGATTTGAAGGTATCTCGTTTGTTTCGCATGCAGTTGAAGCCTTATCACCTATATCCCAAGTGTTAGAAGCTCAATCATTTGTTTCGCATGGATTTGAAGATAAACCTTCTGCATCGCATTAATTTGAAGCTAAATCATGTGTTTCGCGTGGATTTGAAGGTAACTCGTTTATTTGCATGCAGTTGAAGCTATATCACCTTTATCCCAAGTGTTTGAAGCTAAATCATATGTGCCGCATGGATTTCAAGCTGAACCTACTACATCGCATTGATTTGAAACTAAATCTTGTGTATCGCATGGATTTAAAGCTAAACCTTCTACATCGCATTGATTTGAAGCTAAATCTTGTGTATCGCATGGATTTAAAGCTAAACCTTCTACATCGCATTGATTTGAAGCTAAATCATGTGTTTCGCATGGATTTGAAGATAACAAGTTTGTTTCGCATGCAGTTGTAGCTAAATAATGTATATCACAAGTATTTGTAGCTAAACCATTTGTTTCGCATGGATTTGAAGCTAAACCTTCTACATCGCATTGATTTGAAGCTAAATCATGTATTTCGCGTGGATTAGAAGTTAACTCGTCTGTTTCGAATGCAGCTGAAGCTAAATCATGCATATCACAAGTATTTGAAGCTTAACGATTTGTATCCCATGGATTTGAAGATAAGCCTTCTACTTCGCATTGATTTGAAGCTAAGTCATGTGTTTCGCATGGATTTGAAGCTGTCTCATTTGTCTCTCCTGCATTTGAAGCTATATCACTTATATCGCAAGTATTTGAATGTAAATCATTTGTTTCGCATGGATTTGGAGCTAAGCCTTCTACGTCGCATTGATTTGCATCTAAATCATGTGTTTCGCATGGATTTGAAGCTAACTCGTTTGTTTCGCCTGCATTTGAAGCCATATCATTTATATCGCAAGTATTTGAAGCTAAATCATATGTGTCGCATGGATTTGAAGCTGAACCTACTACATCGCATTGATTTGAAGCAAAATCTTGTGTATCGCATGGATTTGAAGCTAAAGCTTCTACATCCCATGGATATGAAGCTAAATCATTTGTTTCGCATAGATTTGAAGCTAAACCTCCTACATCGCATTGATTTGCAGCTAAATCATGTGTTTCGCATGGATTTGAAGCTAACTCGTTCGTTGCGCATGCAGTTAAATCTAAATAACGTATATCACAAGTATTTGAAGCTAAACCATTTGTTTCGCATAGATTTGAAGCTAAGCCTTCTACTTCGCATTAATAGGAAGCTAAATCACGTGTTTTGCATGGATTTGAAGCTAAACCTTCTACATCGCATTGATTTGAAGCTAAATCATGTGTTTCGCGTGGATTTGAAGCTAACTCATTTGTTTCGCATGCAGTTGTAGCTAAGTAATGTATATCACAAGCATTTGTAGCTTATCCATTTGTTTCGCATGGATTTGAAGCTAAACCTTCTACATAGCATCGATTTGCAGCTGAATCTTGTGTTTCGCATGGATTTGAAGCTAACTCGTTCGGTTCGCCTGCATTTGAATCTTTTTCACTTATATCGCAAGTATTTCAAGCTAATCCATTTGTTTCGCATGGATTTGAAGCTAAATCATGTGTTTACCATGACAATGAACCTAAATCATGTGTTGCCCATGGATTTGAAGCTTAATCATGTGTTTTGCATGGATTTGAAGCTAACTTGATTGTATCCACAGCATTTGAAGTTACTTCATTTATATCGCAAGTATATGAAGCTAAATCATATGTGTTCCGCTTCGTTTTGAAGCTAAACCTTCTACATCGCATTGATTTGAAGCTAAATCATGTGTTTCGCGTGGATTTGAAGGTAACTCGTTTATTTGCATGCAGTTGAAGCTATATCACCTTTATCCCAAGTGTTTGAAGCTAAATCATATGTGCCGCATGGATTTCAAGCTGAACCTACTACATCGCATTGATTTGAAACTAAATCTTGTGTATCGCATGGATTTAAAGCTAAACCTTCTACATCGCATTGATTTGAAGCTAAATCTTGTGTATCGCATGGATTTAAAGCTAAACCTTCTACATCGCATTGATTTGAAGCTAAATCATGTGTTTCGCATGGATTTGAAGATAACAAGTTTGTTTCGCATGCAGTTGTAGCTAAATAATGTATATCACAAGTATTTCTAGCTAAACCATTTGTTTCGCATGGATTTGAAGCTAAGCCTTCTACTTCGCATTAATTTGAAGCTAAATCATTTGTTTCGCATGGATTTGAAGCTAAATCTCCTACATCGCATTGATTTCCAGCTAAAACATGTGTTTCGCATGGATTTGAAGCTAACTCGTTCGTTGCGCATGCAGTTAAATCTAAATAACGTATATCACAAGTATTTGAAGCTAAACCATTTGTTTCGCATGGATTTGAAGCTAACTCGTTTGTTTCGCATGCAGTTGAAGCTAAATCATGTCTTTCACAAGTATTTGAAGATGAACCATTTGAATCGCATTGATTTGAACATGAGCCTACTACTTCGCACTGATTTGCAACTAAATAATGTGTTTCGCATGGATTTGAAGCTAAACCTTCTACATCCCATGGATTTGAAGTTAAATCATGTGTTTTGCATGGTTTTGTAGCTAAACCTTCTACATCGCATTGATTTGCAGCTGAATCTTGTGTTTCGCATGGATTTGAAGCTAACTCGTTCGTTACGCCTGTATTTGAATCTATTTCACTTATATCGCAAGTATTTGAAGCTAAATCATGTGTTTCGCTTGGATTTGAAGATAAACCTTCTACATCGCATTGATTTGAAGCTAAATCATGTGTTTCGCGTGGATTTGAAGGTAACTCGTTTGTTTTGCATGCACTTGAATCTGTATCACCTTTATCCCAAGTGTTTGAAGCTAAATCATATGTATCGCATGGATTTCAAGCTGAACCTACTACATCGTATTGATTTGAAACTAAATCTTGTGTATCGCATGGATTTAAAGCTAAACCTTCTACATCGCATTGATTTGAAGCTAAATCATGGGTTTCGCGTGGATTTGAAGGTTACTCGTTTATTTTGCATGCAGATGAAGCTATATCACCTTTATCCCAAGTGTTTGAATCTAAATCATATGTGTCGCATGGATTTCAAGCTGAACCTACTACATCGCATTGATTTGAAACTAAATCTTGTGTATCGCATGGATTTAAAGCTAAAACTTCTACATCGCATTGATTTGAAGCTAAATCATGTGTTTCTTATGGATTTGAAGATAACAAGTTTGTTTCGCATGCAGTTGAAGCTAAATCATGTCTTTCACAAGTATTTGAAGATGAACCATTTGAATCGCATTGATTTGAACATGAGCCTACTACTTCGCACTGATTTGCAACTACATACTGTGTTTCGCATGGATTTGAAGCTAAACCTTCTACATCCCGTGGATTTGAAGTTAAATCATGTGTTTTGCATGGATTTGAAGCTAAACCTTCTACATCGCATTGATTTGCAGCTGAATCTTGTGTTTCGCATGGATTTGAAGCTAACTCGTTCGTTTCGCCTGTATTTGAATCTATTTCACTTATATCGCAAGAATTTGAAGCTAAATCATGTGATTCGCATGGATTTGAAGCTAAACCTTCTACATCGCATTGATTTGAAGCTAAATCACGTGTTTCGCATGGATTTGAAGCCAACTCGTTTGTTTCGCATGCAGTTGTAGCTAAATAATGTATATCACAAGTATTTGTAGCTAAACCATTTGTTTTGCATGGATTTGAAGCTAAGCCTTCTACTTCGCATTCATTTGAAGCTAAATCAATTGTTTCCCATAGAACTGAAGCTACCTCGATTGTTCCTCCTCCTTTTGAAGCTATATCACTTATATCGCAAGTATTTGAATCTAAATCACATGTGTCGCATGGATTTGAAGCTGAACCTTCTACATCGAATTGATTTGAAGCTAAATATTGTGTATCGCATGGATTTGAAGCTAAACCTTCTACATCGCATTGATTTGCAGCTAAATCATGTGTTTCGCATGGATTTGAAGCTAACTCGTTCGTTGCGCCTGCAGTTGAATCTACATCACTTATATTGCAAGTATTTGAAGCTAAATCATGTGTACCGCGTGGATTTTGAAGCTAACTCGTTTGATTAGTCTGCATTTGAAGCTATATCACTTATACGTCAAGTGTTTGAAACTAAATCATTTGTTTCGCATGGATTTGGTGCTAAACCTTCTACATCGCATTGATTTGCAGCTAAATCATGTGTTTCGCTTGGAGTTTAAGCTAACACGTTTGTTTCACATGCAGTTGAAGCTAAATCACGATTATCACAAGTATTTGGAGCTGAACCATTCGTTTCGCATCAATATTAAGCTAAACCATGTGTTTCGCATGAATTTGAATCTAAATCATGTTTTTCACAAGTATTTGAAGCCGAACCATTAGATTCGCATGGATTTGAAGCTACCCCTTCTACTTCGCTTTGATTTGAAGCTAAATCATGTGTTTCGCATGTATTTGAAGCTAATTCATTTGTCTCTTCTGCATTTGAAGCTATATCACTTATATCGCAAGTATTTGAATGAAAATCTTTCTTTTCGCATGGATTTGAAGCTAAATCATGTGTTTCGCTTGGACTCGAAGATAACTCGCTTGTTTCCCCTGCATTTGAAGCTCTACCATTTATACTGCAAGTATTTGAAGCTAAATCATTCGCTTCGCATGGATTTTAAGGTAACTCGTTTGTTTCGCACGCAGTTGAAGCTATACCACCTATATCCCAAGTGTTTGTAGCTCAATCATTTGTTTCGCATGGATTTGAAGCTAAACCTTCTACATCGCAATGATTTGAAGCTAAATCATGTGTTTCGCATGGATTTGAAGCTAACTCGTTTGTTTCGCATGCAGTTGTAGCTAAATAATGTATATCACAAGTATTTGTAGCTAAACCATTTGTTTCGCATGGATTTGAAGCTAAGCCTTCTACTTCGCATTAATTTGAAGCTAAATCATTTGTTTCGCATGGATTTGAAGCTAAATCTCCTACATCGCATTGATTTCCAGCTAAAACATGTGTTTCGCATGGATTTGAAGCTAACTCGTTCGTTGCGCATGCAGTTAAATCTAAATAACGTATATCACAAGTATTTGAAGCTAAACCATTTGTTTCGCATGGATTTGAAGCTAACTCGTTTGTTTCGCATGCAGTTGAAGCTAAATCATGTCTTTCACAAGTATTTGAAGATGAACCATTTGAATCGCATTGATTTGAACATGAGCCTACTACTTCGCACTGATTTGCAACTAAATAATGTGTTTCGCATGGATTTGAAGCTAAACCTTCTACATCCCATGGATTTGAAGTTAAATCATGTGTTTTGCATGGTTTTGTAGCTAAACCTTCTACATCGCATTGATTTGCAGCTGAATCTTGTGTTTCGCATGGATTTGAAGCTAACTCGTTCGTTACGCCTGTATTTGAATCTATTTCACTTATATCGCAAGTATTTGAAGCTAAATCATGTGTTTCGCTTGGATTTGAAGATAAACCTTCTACATCGCATTGATTTGAAGCTAAATCATGTGTTTCGCGTGGATTTGAAGTTAACTCGTTTGTTTTGCATGCACTTGAATCTGTATCACCTTTATCCCAAGTGTTTGAAGCTAAATCATATGTATCGCATGGATTTCAAGCTGAACCTACTACATCGTATTGATTTGAAACTAAATCTTGTGTATCGCATGGATTTAAAGCTAAACCTTCTACATCGCATTGATTTGAAGCTAAATCATGGGTTTCGCGTGGATTTGAAGGTTACTCGTTTATTTTGCATGCAGATGAAGCTATATCACCTTTATCCCAAGTGTTTGAATCTAAATCATATGTGTCGCATGGATTTCAAGCTGAACCTACTACATCGCATTGATTTGAAACTAAATCTTGTGTATCGCATGGATTTAAAGCTAAACCTTCTACATCGCATTGATTTGAAGCTAAATCATGTGTTTCTTATGGATTTGAAGATAACAAGTTTGTTTCGCATGCAGTTGAAGCTAAATCATGTCTTTCACAAGTATTTGAAGATGAACCATTTGAATCGCATTGATTTGAACATGAGCCTACTACTTCGCACTGATTTGCAACTACATACTGTGTTTCGCATGGATTTGAAGCTAAACCTTCTACATCCCGTGGATTTGAAGTTAAATCATGTGTTTTGCATGGATTTGAAGCTAAACCTTCTACATCGCATTGATTTGCAGCTGAATCTTGTGTTTCGCATGGATTTGAAGCTAACTCGTTCGTTTCGCCTGTATTTGAATCTATTTCACTTATATCGCAAGAATTTGAAGCTAAATCATGTGATTCGCATGGATTTGAAGCTAAACCTTCTACATCGCATTGATTTGAAGCTAAATCACGTGTTTCGCATGGATTTGAAGCCAACTCGTTTGTTTCGCATGCAGTTGTAGCTAAATAATGTATATCACAAGTATTTGTAGCTAAACCATTTGTTTTGCATGGATTTGAAGCTAAGCCTTCTACTTCGCATTCATTTGAAGCTAAATCAATTGTTTCGCATAGAACTGAAGCTACCTCGATTGTTCCTCCTCCTTTTGAAGCTATATCACTTATATCGCAAGTATTTGAATCTAAATCACATGTGTCGCATGGATTTGAAGCTGAACCTTCTACATCGAATTGATTTGAAGCTAAATATTGTGTATCGCATGGATTTGAAGCTAAACCTTCTACATCGCATTGATTTGCAGCTAAATCATGTGTTTCGCATGGATTTGAAGCTAACTCGTTCGTTGCGCCTGCAGTTGAATCTACATCACTTATATTGCAAGTATTTGAAGCTAAATCATGTGTACCGCGTGGATTTTGAAGCTAACTCGTTTGATTAGTCTGCATTTGAAGCTATATCACTTATACGTCAAGTGTTTGAAACTAAATCACTTGTTTCGCATGGATTTGGTGCTAAACCTTCTACATCGCATTGATTTGCAGCTAAATCATGTGTTTCGCTTGGAGTTTAAGCTAACACGTTTGTTTCACATGCAGTTGAAGCTAAATCACGATTATCACAAGTATTTGGAGCTGAACCATTCGTTTCGCATCAATATTAAGCTAAACCATGTGTTTCGCATGAATTTGAATCTAAATCATGTTTTTCACAAGTATTTGAAGCCGAACCATTAGATTCGCATGGATTTGAAGCTACCCCTTCTACTTCGCTTTGATTTGAAGCTAAATCATGTGTTTCGCATGTATTTGAAGCTAATTCATTTGTCTCTTCTGCATTTGAAGCTATATCACTTATATCGCAAGTATTTGAATGAAAATCTTTCTTTTCGCATGGATTTGAAGCTAAATCATGTGTTTCGCTTGGACTCGAAGATAACTCGCTTGTTTCCCCTGCATTTGAAGCTCTACCATTTATACTGCAAGTATTTGAAGCTAAATCATTCGCTTCGCATGGATTTTAAGGTAACTCGTTTGTTTCGCACGCAGTTGAAGCTATACCACCTATATCCCAAGTGTTTGTAGCTCAATCATTTGTTTCGCATGGATTTGAAGCTAAACCTTCTACATCGCAATGATTTGAAGCTAAATCATGTGTTTCGCATGGATTTGAAGCTAACTCGTTTGTTTCGCATGCAGTTGTAGCTAAATAATGTATATCACAAGTATTTGTAGCTAAACCATTTGTTTCGCATGGATTTGAAGCTAAGCCTTCTACTTCGCATTGATTTGAAGATAAATCATTTGTTTCGCATAGAATTGAAGCTACCTCGTTTGTTCCTCCTGTTTTTGAAGCTATATCACTTATATCACAAGTATTTGTAGCTAAACCATTTGTTTCGCATGGATTTGAAACTAAGCCTTCTACTTCGCATTGATTTGAAGCTAAATCACTTGTTTCGCACGGATTTGAAGCTAAATCACTTGTTTCGCACGGATTTGAAGCTAAACCTTCTACATCGCATGGATTTGAAGCTAAACCTTCTACATCGCATTGATTTGCAGCTAAATCATGTGTTTTGCATGGATTTGAAGCTAACTCGTTCGTTGCGCATGAAGTTGAAGCTAAATCACGTATATCACAAGTATTTGGAGCTGAACCATTCGTTTCGCATCAATATTAAGCTAAACCATGTGTTTCGCATGATTTTGAATCTAAATCATGTTTTTCACAAGTATTTGAAGCCGAATCATTAGATTCGCATGGATTTGAAGCTACGCCTTCTACTTCGCATTGATTTGAAGCTAAATCATGTATTTCGCATGTATTTGAAGCTAATTCATTTGTCTCTCCTGCATTTGAAGCTATATCACTTATATCGCAAGTATTTGAATGAAAATCTTTCTTTTCGCATGGATTTGAAGCTAAATCATGTGTTTCGCTTCGACTCGAAGATAACTCGCTTGTTTCCCCTGCATTTGAAGCTCTACCATTTATACTGCAAGTATTTGAAGCTAAATCATTCGTTTCGCATTGATTTGAAGCTAAGCATACTAATTCGCATTCTTTTACATCTAAATCATGTGTTTCGAATGGATTTGAAGCTAACTCGTTTGTTTCGCATGCAGTTGTAGCTAAATAATGTATATCACAAGTATTTGTAGCTAAACCATTTGTTTCGCATGGGTTTGAAGCTAAGCCTTCTACTTCGCATTGATTTGGTGCTAAATCATTTGTTTCGCACAGAATTGAAGCTACCTCATTTGTTCCTCCTGCTTTTGAAGCTATATCACTTATATCGCAAGTATTTGAAGCTCACTCGTTTGTTTCGCCTGGATTTGAAGTTAAACCTGTTACTTCGCATTGATTTGAAGCTAAATTATGTGTTTCGCGTGCATTTGGAGCTAACTCGTTTGCTTCGATTGCAGTTGAAACTAAATCATGTATATCACAAGTATTTGAAGTTAAACCATTTGTATCACATGGATTTGAAGCTCTGCCTCCTACTTCGCATTGATTTGACGCTAAATATTGTGTTTCGAATGGATTTGAAGCTAACTCGTTTGTTTCGCATACAGTTGAAACTAAATCATGTATATCACAAGTATTTGCAGCTAAACAATTCATTCGCATGGATTTGAATCTAAGCCTTATACTTCGCATTGATTGGATCCTAAATCACGTGTTTTGCATGGATTTGAAGCTAAGCCTTCTACATCGCATTGATTTGAAGCTAAATCGTGTGTTTCGCATGGATTTGAAGGTAACTCGTTTGTTTCGCATGCAGTTGAAGCTAAATCATGTCTTTCACAAGTATTTGAAGATGAACCATTTGAATCGCATGGTTTTGAACCTGAGCCTTCTATTTCGCACTGATTTGCACCTAAGTAATGCGTTTCGCATGAATTTGAAGCTAAACCTTCTACATCCAATGGATTTGAAGCTAAATCATGTGTTTGCCATGGATTTGAAGTTAAACCTGCTACTTCGCATTGATTTGAAGCTAAATCATGTGTTTCGCGTGGATTTGAATCCGAAACATTAGATTCGCATCGATTTGAAGCTAAGCCTTCTACTTGGCATTGAATTGAAGCTAAATCGTGTGTTTCGCACGGATTTGAAGCTAACTCGTTTGTTTCGCATTCAGTTGAAGCTATATCATTTATACCGCAAGTATTTGAAGCTAAAGCAATTGTTTCGCATGGATTTGAAGCTAAGGCTTCTACTTCGCATTGATTGGATCCTAAATCGCGTGTTTCGCATGGATTTGAAGCTAAGCCTTCTACATCGCATTGATTTGCAGCTGAATCATGTGTTTCGCATGGATTTGAATCTAACTCGTTCGTTTCTCCTGCATTTGAAACTATATCACTTATATCGCAAGTATTTGAAGCTAAATCATGTTTTTCGCTTGGATTTGAATGTAACTCATTTGTTTCGCATGCAGGTGAAGCTATATCACCTATATCCCAAGTGTAGGAAGCTCAATCATTTGTTTCGCATGGATTTGAAGCTAATCCGTCTACTTCGCATCGATTTGAAGCTAAATCATGCGTATCTCATGGATTTTCAAGCTAACTCGTTTGATTCGTCTGCATTTGAAGCTATATCGCTTATATCCCAAGTGTTGGAAGCTAAATCATTTGTTTCGCTTGGATTTGAAGCTAAACCTTCTACATAGAATTGATTTGTAACTTAATCATGTGTTTTGCATGGATTTGAAGCTATCTCGTTCGTTCCACCTGCATTTGATACTATATCACTTATATCCCAAGTATTTGAAGCTAAACCATTTGTTTCGCACGGATTTGAAGCTAAACCTTCTACATCGCATTGGTTTGAAGCTAAATCATGCGTTTCGCTTGGTTTTGAATCTAAACCTTCTACATCGCATTGATTTGCAGCTAAATCATGTGTTTCGCATGTATTTGAAGCTAACTCGTTCGTTTCTCCTGCATTTCAAACTATATCACTTATATCGCAAGTATTTGAAGCTAAATCATGTGTTTCGCTTGGATTTGAAGCTAAACCTTCTACATCGCATTGATTGGATCCTAAATCACGTGTTTTGCATGGATTTGAAGCTAAGCCTTCTACATCGCATTGATTTGAAGCTAAATCATGTGTTTCGCGTGGATTAGAAACCGAAACATTAGATTTGCATGGATTTGAAGCTAAGCCTTCTACTTCGTATTGATTTGAAGCTAAATCATGTGTTTCGCATGGATTTGAAGCTAACTCGTTTGTTTCGCATTCAGTTGAAGCTATATCATTTATACCGCAAGTATATGATGCAAAATTAGTTGTATCGCATGGATTTGAAGCTAAACCTTCCACTACGCATTGACTCGATCGAAATCATGCTTTTCTTATGCATTTGAAGCTTAATCGTGTGTTTCGCGTGGATTTGAATCAATCTCGATTGTTTCAGCTGCATTTGAAACTATATCACTTATATTCCCAAGTATTTGAAGCTAAATCATTCGTCTCGCATGGTTTTGAAGCTAAGCCTTCTACTTCGCATTGATTTGAAGCTAAATCATGTGTTTCGCATGTATTTGAAAGTAACGCGTTTGTTTCGCATGCAGTTGAAGCTAAATCATGTCATTCACAAGTATTTGAAGATGAACCATTTGAATAGCATGGATTTGAACCTGAGCCTTCTACTTCGCACTGATTTGCAGCTAAATAATTTGTTTCGCATGGATTTGACGCTAAACCATCTACATCCCATGGATTTTTAAGCTAACTCGTTCGTTTCGCCTGCAGTTAAATCTAAATAACGTATATCACAAGTATTTGATGCTAAAACATGTGTTTCGCATGGATTTGAAGCTAACTCATTTGTCTCTCCTGCATTTGAAGCTATACCACTTATATCGCAAGTATTTGAAGTTAAACCATTCGTTTCGCATGGATTTGAAGCTAAGCCTTATAGTTCGCATTGTCTTGAAGCTTAATAATGTATTTCTCGTGGATTCGAACCTAACTCGTCTGTTTCGAATGCAGCTGAAGCTAAATCATGTATATCACAATTATTTGAATCTAAACCATTTGTATCGCATGGATTTGAAGATAAGCCTTCTACTTCGCACTGATTTGCAGCTATATAATGTGTTTCGCATGGATTTGAAGCTAAGCCTTCTACTTCGCATTGATTAGAAGCTAAATCATGTGTTTCACATGGATTTGTAGCTAACCCGTTTGATTCGACTGCATTTGAAGCTATATCACTTATATCGCAAGTATTTGAAGCTAAATCATGTGTTTCGCATTGATTTGAAGCTTCCTCGTTTGTTTCGCCAGCATTTGGAACTATATCATTTATATAGCAATTATCTGAAGCTAAATCATTTGTTTCTCATGTATTTGAAGCTAAGCCTTCGACTTCGCTTTGATTTAAGCCTAAATCATTGTTCCGGTTGGATTTGAAGCTAACTCGTTTGTTTCGCATGCAGTTGATGCTAAATCATGTTTATCACAAGTATCTGAAGCAAAACCATTTGTTTCGTAAGAATATGAAGCTAATCCATGTGTTTCGCATGAATTTGAATCTAAATCATGTGATTCTCATGCATTTGAAGATAACTCGACTATTCCGCCTGCATTTGAAGTTATATCACTTATATCGCAAGTATTTGAATCTAAATCATTTGTTTCGCGCGGATTTGAAGCTAAACCTTCTACATCGCATTGATTTGAAGCTAAATCGTGTGTTTCGCATGGATTTGAAGCTAACTCGTTTGTTTCGCATGCAGTTGTAGCTAAATAATGTATATCACAAGTATTTGTAGCTAAACCATTTGTTTCGCATGTATTTGAAGCTAAGCCTTCTTCTTCGCACTTATTTGCAGCTAAATCATGTCTTTTGCTTGGATTTGAAGCTAACTCGTTTGTTTCGCATGCAGATGAAGCTAAATCATGAATATCACAAGTATCTGAGTCTAAGCCATTTGTTTCGCTTGGATTTGAAGCCAAGCCTTCTACTAAGAATTGACTTGAAACTAAATCATTTGTTTCGCATGCATTTGATGCTGCATCCCTTATATTCGCAAGTATTTGAAGCTAAATCATTCGTTTCGCATGGATTTGAAGCTAAGCCCTCTACTTCGCACGATTGGAAGCTAAATCATGTGTTTTGCTTGGATATTAAGCTAACTCGTTTGTTTCGCCTGCATTTGAATCTACGTCATTTATATTGCAAGTATTTGAAGCGAAATCATTTGTTTCGCGTGGATTTGAAAGTAAACCTTCTACATCGCATTGATTTGAAGCTAAATCATGTGTTTCTCTTGGATTTGAAGGTAAATCTTCTACTTCGCATTGATTTGAAGCTAAATCACATGGATTTGAAGCTGAGCCTTCTACTTCGCATTGAAATGAAGCTAAATCATGTGTTTGGCTTGGATTTGGAGCTAACTCGTTTGTTTCGCATGCAGTCGAAGCTTAATCATGTATTTCACATGTAGTTGAAGCTAAACAATTTGATTCGCATGGATTTGAACCTAAGCCTTCTGCTTCGCATTGATTTGAAGCTAAATCATAAGATCCGCATGGATTTGCAACTAACTCGCTTGTTTCGCATGCAGTTGAAGCTAAATCATGTTTATCACAAGTATCTGAATCAAAACCATTTGTGTCGCATTGATTTGAAGCTAAGCCTTCTACTTCGCATTGATTTGAAGTTAAATCATGTGTTTCCCTTGGGTTTGAAGCTAACTAGTTTATTTCGTATGCAGTTGACGCTATGTCATGTATATCACAAGTATTTGAAGATAAATAATGTGTTTCACGTGGATTCGGAGCTAACTCGTTTGCTTCGAATGCAGTTGAAGCTGAATCATGTATATCACAAGTATTTGAAGCTAAACCAATTGTATCGCATGGATTTGATGCTAACTGGTTCGTTGCGCATACAGTTAAATCTAAATAACATATATCACAGGTATTTGTAGCTAAACCATTTGTATCGCATGGATTTGAAGCTAAACCTTCTTACATAGCATTGATTTGAAGCTAAACCTTCTACATCTTATTGATTTGAACCCAAATCATTTGATTCGCATGGATTTGAAGCTAATCCGTCTACTTCGCATTGATATGAAGCTAAATCATGTGTTTCGCTTGGATTTGAAGCCAACGTCGTTTGTTTCGCATGCTGTTGAAGCTAAATACTGTGTATCACATGTATTTGTAGCTAAACCATTTGTTTTTCATGGATTTGATGCTAAGCCTTCTACTTCGCATTGATTTGAAGCTTAATCATGTGTATTCGCATGGGTTTGAAGCTAACTCGTTTGTTTCCCCTGCATTTGAATCTATATCGCTTATATTGCAAGTATCTGAACCTAAATCATATGTTTCGCATGGATTTGAAGCTAAACCTTCTACATCGCATTGATTTGTAGCTATATCATGTGTTTCGCATGGATTTGAAACTAACTCGTTTGTTTCGCCTGCAGTTGAATCTATATCACTTATATCGAAAGTATTTGAAGCTAAATCATTTGTTTCACATGGATTTGAAGCTAGTCCTTCTACTTCGCATTGAGTTGAAGCTAAATCATGTGTATCGCATGGATATGAAGCTAACTCGTTTGTTTCGTCCGCATTTGAAGCTGTATCACTTACATCGCAAGTATTTGAAGCTAAATCATTTGTTTCGCATTGATTTGATGCTAAATTATGTGTTTCGCTTGGATTTGAATGTAACTCATTTGTTTCGCATGCAGTTGAAGCTATATCACTTATGTCGCAAGTATCTAAAGCTAAATCATTTCATTCGCATGGATTTGAAGCTAAACCTGCTACTTCGCATTGATTTGAAGCTAAATCATGTGTTTCGCGTGGATTCGGAGCTAACTCGTTTGCTTCGAATGCAGTTGAAGCTAAATCATGTATATCACAAGTATTTGAAGCTAAACCATTTGTATCGCATGGATTTGAAACTCTGCCATCTACTTCGCATTGATTTGACGCTGAATATTGTGTTTCGAATGGATTTGAAGCTAACTCGTTTGTTTCGCATGCAGTTGAAAATAAATCATGTATATCACAAGTATTTGCAGCTAAACAATTGATTGGCATGGATTTGAAGCTAAGCCTCCTACTTCGCATTGATTGGATCCTAAATCATGTGTTTTGCATGGATTTGAAGCTTAGCCTTCTACATCACATTGATTTGAAGCTAAATCATGTGTTTCGCGTGGATTTGAAGGTAACTCGTTTGCTTCGCATGAAGTTGAAGCTAAATCATGTCTTTCACAAGTATTTGAAGATGAACCATTTGATTCGCATGGCTTTGAACCTGAGCCTTCTACTTCGCACTGATTTGCACCTAACAAGTGTGTTTCGCATGGATTTGAAGCTAAAACTTCTACATCCCATGGATTTGAAGGTAAATCATGTGTTTGGCATGGATTTGAAGTAAAACCTGCTACTTCGCATTGATTTGAAGCTAAATTATGTGTTTCGCTTGGATTCGGAGCTAACTCGTTTGCTTCGAATGCAGTTGAAGCTAAATCATGTATATCACAAGTATTTGAAGCTAAACCATTGGTATCGCATGGATTTGAAGCTCTGCCTTCTACTTCGCATTGATTTGTCGCTAAATATTGTGTTTCGAATAGATTTGAAGCTAACTCGTTTGTTTCGCATGCAGTTGAAACTAAATCATGTATATCACAAGTATTTGCAGCTAAACAATTGGTTCGCATGGATTTGAAGCTAAGCCTTCTACTTGGCATTGAATTGAAGCTAAATCGTGTGTTTTGCATGGATTTGAAGCTAACTCGTTTGTTTCTCCTGTATTTGAAGCTATATCATTTATATCGCAAGTATTTGAAGCTAACCCATTTGTTTCGCATGGATTTGAAGCTAAGCCTCCTACTTCGCATTGATTGGATCCTAACTCATGTGTTTCGCTTGGATTTGAAGGTAACTCGTTTGTTTCGCATGCAGTTGAAGCTATAACACCTATATCCCAAGTGTGTGAAGCTCAATCATTTGTTTCGCATGGATTTGAAGCTAAACCGTCTACATCACATTGATTTTAAGCTAAATCATGTGTTTCGCATGGATTTGAAGCTAACTCGTTTGTTTCGCATGCAGTTGTAGCTAAATAATGTATATCACAAGTATTAGTAGCTAAATCATTTGTTTCGCATGGATTTGAAGCTAAGCCTTCTACTTCGCATTGATTTGAAGCTAAAACATTTGTTTCGCATAGAACTTAAGCTACCTCGTTTGTTCCTCCTGCTTTTGAAGCTATGTCACTTATATCGCAAGTATTTGAAGCTAAATCATATGTGTTGCATGGATTTGAAGCTGAACTTTCTACATCGAATTGATTTGAAGCTAAATCTTGTGTATCGCATGGATCTGAGGCTAAACCTTCTATATCGCATTGATTTGAAGCTAAATCATGTGATTCGCATGGATTTGAAGCTCACTCGTTCGTTTCGCCTATAGTTGAATCTACATCACTTATATCGCAAGTATTTGAAGCTAAATCATGTGTATCGCGTGGATTTTGAAGCTAACTCGTTCGATTCGCCTGCATATGGAGCTATATCATTTATATCGCAAGTATTTGAAGCTAAATCATAAGTGTCGCATGGATTTGAAGCTGAACCTTCTGCATCGAATTGATTTGAAGCTAAATCTTGTGTATCGCATGGATTTGAAGCTAAACCTTCTACATCGCATTGATTTGAAGCTAAATCATGTGTTTCGCATGGATTTGAAGCTAACTCGTTCGTTTCGCCTGCAGTTGAATCTACATCACTTATATCGCAAGTATTTGAAGCTAAATCATGTGTATCGCGTGGATTTTTAAGCTAACTCGTTCGATTCGCCTGCATATGGAGCTATATCATTTATATCGCAAGTATTTGAAGCTAAATCATATGTGTCGCATGGATTTGAAGCTGAACCTTCTACATCGAATTGATTTGAAGCTAAATCTTGTGTATCGCATGGATTTGTAGCTAAACCTTCTACATCCCATTGATTTGAAGCTAAATCATGTGTTTCGTATGAATTTGTAGCTAACTCGTGCGTTTCGCCTGCAGTTGAATCTACATCACTTATATCGCAAGTATTTGACGCTAAATCATGTGTATCGCGTGGATTTTGAAGCTAACTCGTTTGATTAGTCTGCATTTGAAGCTATATCACTTATACCCCAAGTGTTTGAAGCTAAATCATTTGTTTCGCATGGATTTGGAGCTAAACCTTATACATCGCATTGATTTGCAGCTAAATCATGTGTTTCGCATGGATTTGAAGCTAACTCGTTCGTTGTGCATACAGTAAATCTAAATAACGTATATCACAAGTATTTGAAGCTAAACCATTTGTTTCGCATGGATTTGAAGCTAAGCCTTCTACTTCGCATTAATTGGAAGCTAAATCACGTGTTTTGCATGGATTTGATGCTGAACCTTCTACATCGCATTGATTTGCAAATGAATCATGTGTTTCGCATGGATTTGAAGCTAACTCGTTCGTTTCGCCTGTATTTGAATCTATATCACTTATATCGCAAGTATTTGAAGCTAAATCATGTGTTTCGCTTGGATTTGAAGCTAAACCTTTGACATCGCATTCATTTGAACCAATTCATGTGTTTCGCGTGGATTTGAAGGTAGCTCGTTTGTTTCGCATGGATTTGAAGCTAACTCGTTCGTTTCGCCTGTATTTGAATCTATATTACTTATATCGCAACTATTTGAAACTAAATCATATGTGTCGCATGGATTTGAAGCTGAACTTTCTTCATCGAATTGATTTGAAGCTAAATCTTATGTATCGCATGGATTTGAAGCTAATCCTTCTACATCGCATTGATTTGAAGCTAAATCATGTGTTTCGCATGGATTTGAAGCTAACTCGTTCGTTTGGCCAGCAGTTGAATCTACATCACTTATATCGCAAGTATTTGAAGCTAAATCATGTGTATCGCGTGGATTTTGAAGCTAACTCGTTTGATTAGTCTGCATTTGAAGCTATATCACTTATACGCCAAGTGTTTGAAGCTAAATCATTTGTTTCGCATGGATTTGGAGCTAAACCTTCTACATCGCATTGATTTGCAGCTAAATCATGTGTTTCCCTTGGATTTGAAGCTAACTCGTTCGTTGCGCATACAGTTAAATCTAAATAACGTATATCACAAGTATTTGAAGCTAAACCATTTGTTTCGCATGGATTTGAAGCTAAGCCTTCTCCTTCGCATTAATTGGAAGCTAAATCACGTGTTTTGCATGGATTTGATGCTGAACATTCTACATCGCATTGATTTGCAAATGAATCATGTTTTTCGCATGGATTTGAAGCTAACTCGTTCGTTTCGCCTGTATTTGAATCTATATCACTCATATCGCAAGTATTTGAAGCTAAATCATGTGTTTCGCTTGGATTTGAAGCTAAACCTTCGACATCGCATTCATTTGAACCAATTCATGTGTTTCGCGTGGATTTGAAGGTAACTCGTTTGTTTCGCATGCAGTTGGAGCTATACCACCTATATCTCAAATGTTTGAAGCTCAATCATTTGTTTCGCATGGATTTGTAGCTAAACCTTCTACATCGCATTGATTTTAAGCTAAATCATGTGTTTCGCATGGATTTGAAGCTAACTCGTTCGTTTCGCCTGCAGTTGAATCTACATCACTTATATCGCAAGTATTTGAAGCTAAATCATGTGTATCGCATGGATTTTGAAGCTAACTCGTTCGATTCGCCTGCATATGGAGCTATATCATTTATATCGCAAGTATATGAAGCTAAATCATATGTGTCGCATGGATTTGAAGCTGAACCTTCTACATCGAATTGATTTGAAGCTAAATCTTGTGTATCGCATGGATCCGAAGCTAAACCTTCTACATCGCATTGATTGGAATCTATATCATGTGTTTCGCATGGATTTGAAGCTAACTCGTTCGTTTCGCCTGCAGTTGAATCTACATCACTTATATCGCGAGTATTTGAAGCTAAATCATGTGTATCGCGTGGATTTTGAAGCTAACTCGTTTGATTAGTCTGCATTTGAAGCTATATCACTTATACCCCAAGTGTTTGAAGCTAAATCATTTGTGTCGCACAGATTTGAAGCTAAACCTTCTACATCGCATTGATTTGAAGATAAATCATTTGTTCCGCATGGATTTGAAGCTTAGCCTTCTACTTCGCATTGATTTGAAGCTAAGTCATCTGTTTCGCATGGAAATGGAGATGACTCGTTTGTGTTTCCTGCATTTGAAGCTATATCACTTATATTGCAAGCATCTGAACCCAAATGATTTGTTTCGCATGGAATTTAAGCTAGCACGTTCGTTTCGCCTGCATTTGAAGCTGAATCATGTACATCAAAAGTATTTGAAGCGGAACCATTTGACTCGCATGGATTTGAAGCTAAGCCTTCTACATCGCATTTATTTGCAGCTATATCATGTGTTTCGCGTGGATTTGAATCTAACTCGTTTGTTTCGCCTGCATTTGAAGCTATATCATTTACATTCGCAAGTATTTGAAGCTAAATCAATTGTGTCGCATGGATTTGAAGCAAAACCTTCTTCATCTCATTGATTTGAAGCTAAATCTTGTGTATCGCATGGATTTGAAGCTAAGCCTTCTACTTCGCATTGATTAGAAGATAAATCATTTGTTTCGCATGGAAATGGAGATGACTCGTTTGTGTTTCCTGCATTTGAAGCTATATCACTTATATTGCAAGCATCTGAACCCAAATGATTTGTTTCGCATGGAATTTAAGCTAGCACGTTCGTTTCGCCTGCATTTGAAGCTGAATCATGTACATCAAAAGTATTTGAAGCGGAACCACTTGACTCGCATGGATTTGAAACTAAGCCTTCTACATCGCATTTATTTGCAGCTATATCATGTGTTTCGCGTGGATTTGAAGCTAACTCGATTGTTTCCCCTGCATTTGAAGCTATATCACTCATATCGCAAGTATCTGAAGCTAAATCAGTTGTGTCGCGTGCATTCGGAGATAAACCTTCTACATCGCATTGATTTGCAGCTATATCATGCGTTTCGCATGGATTTGAAGATAACTGGTTCGTTGCGCATGCAGTTAAATCTCAATAACGTATATCACAAGTATTTGTATCTAATCCATTTGTTTCGCATGGATTTGAACCTGAGCCTTGTACTTCGAGTTGATTTGAAGCTAAACCTTCTTCATCTTATTGATTTGATGCTAAATCATGTGTTTCGCATGGAGTTGAAGCTAACCCGTTTGTTTCGTCTGCATTTGAAGCTATATAACTTATATCGCAAGTGTTTGAAGCTAAATCATTTGTTTCGCGTGGATTTGAAGCTAAACCTTCTACATCGCATTGATTTGAAGCTTAAACGTGTGTTTCGCTTGGATTTGAATCGCAGCCTTCGACTTCGCAATCGATTTGTAGCTAAATCATATGTTTCAAATGGATTTGAAACTAATTGATTTGAAGCTTAATTATGTGTATCACATTGATTTGAAGCTAATTCGTTTGTATCGCCTGAATTTGAATCTTTTTCATTTACACCGCAAGTATTTGAAGCTAAATCATTCGTTTGGCATGGATTTGAAGCTAAACCTTCTACATCGCAATGATTTGAAGCTAAATCTAGTGTATCGCATGGATTTGAAGCTAAACCTTCTACATCGCATTGATTTGCAGCTAAATCATGTATTTCGCATGGATTTGAAGCTAACTCGTTCGTTTCGCCTGCAGTTGAATCTACATCACTTATATCGAAAGTATTTGAAGCTACATCATGTGTTTCGATTGGATTTGAAGCTAAACCTTCTACATGGCATTGATTTGAAGCTAAATTATGTGTTTCGCTTGGATTTGAATGTAACTCATTTGTTTCGCATGCAGTTGAAGCTATATCACCTATATCCCAAGTGTAGGAAGCTCATTCATTTGTTTCGCATGGATTTGAAACTAAACCTGCTACTTCGCATTGATTTGAAGCTAAATTATGTGTTTCGCGTGGATCTGAAGCTAACTCGTTTGTTTCGCCTGCATTTGAAGCTATATCACTTATATTCGCAAGCATTTGATGCTAAATCATTCGTTTCGCATGGATTTGAAGCTATGCCTTTTACTTCGCATTGATTTGAATATAAATCATGTGTTTCGCTTGGATAGGAAGCTACCTCGTTTGTTTCGCATGCAGTTGAAGCTAAATCATGTGTATCACAAATATTTGAGGCTAAACCAATTGTTGCTCGTGGATTTGAAGCTATACTTCTACTTCGCATTGATTTGAAGCTAAATCATTTGTCTCGCATGGATTTGGAGCTAACTCGTATGTTTCTCCTGAATTTTAAGCTGTATCACTTATATCGCCAGTATCTGAACCTAAATCATCTGTTTCGCATGTATTTGAAGCTAAGCCTTCTACTTCGCAATGATTTCAAGCTAAACCATGTTTATCGCATGGATTTTGCAGCTAACTTGTTTGATTCGGCTACTTTTGTATCTATATCACTTATATCCCAAGGGTTTAAAGCAAAACCATTTGTTCCGCATGAATTTGAAGCTAAGCCTTCTTCTACGCAGTGATTTGAAGCTAAATCATGTGTATCACAAATATTTGAGGCTAAACCATTTGTTTCGCATGGATTTGAAGCTAACTCGTTTGTTCTGTCTGCTTTTGAAGCTACCTCATTTATATCGCAAGTATTTGAAGCAAAATCATTTGTTTCGCATGGATTTGAAGCTAATCCTTCTACTAAGAATTGACATGAAACTAAATCATTTGTTTGGCATGGATTTGAAGGCAATCGTGTGTTTCGTCTGCATTTGAAGCTATATCACTAATATCGAGAGAATTTGAAGCTGAATCATTTGTTTCGCTCAGATTTGAAGCTAAACCTTCTACATCGCATTGATTTGACGCTAAATCATGTGTTTCCCTTGGATATGAAGCTAACTCGTTTGTTTCGCCTGCAGTTGAATCTATACCACGTATATCCCAAGTGTTTGAAGCTAAATCATTTGTTTCGCATGGATTTGAAGCAAAGCCTTCTACTTCGCATTGATTTGAACCTAAATCACTTGTTTCGCATAGATTTGGAGCTAACTCGTTCGTTTCCCCTGCATTTGAAGCTATATCACTTATATCGCATGTATCTGATGCTAAATCATTTGTGTCGCATGGATTTGAAGCTAAAGCTTCTACATCGCATTGATTTGAAGCTAAATTATGTGTTTCGTTTGGATTTGAGTTAACGCGTTTGTTTCGCCTGCATTTGAAGCTATATCAATTATATCGCAAGTATCTGAAGTTTGATCACTTGTTTCTCATGTATTCGAAGCTAAGTCTTCTACTTCGCATTGATTTGAAGCTAAATCATATGTTTCGCATAGATTTGAAGCTAACTCGTTAGTTCCGCCTGCATTTCAAGCTATATCACTTATATCGCTAGTATTTGAAGCTAAACCATTTGTTTCGCATTGATTTGAAGCTAAGCCTTCTACTTTGCATTGATTGGAAGCTAAATCACGTGATATGCATGGATTTGAAGCTGAACCATTTCATTCGCATGGATTTGAAGCTAAGCCTTCTACATCGCACTGATTTGAAGCTAAGTCATGTGTTTCGCATGGATTTGAAGCTAAGATTTCTACTTCGCATTGATTAGAAGCTAAATCATGTGTTTCGCTTGGATTTGAAGCTATCTCGTTTGTTTCGCCTGCATTTGAAGCTATACCATTTATGTCGCAAATATTTGAAACTAATTCATTTGTGTCGCATGGATTTAATGCTAAGCCTCCTACTTCGCATTGATTTGAAGCTTAGTCATGTGTTTCGCATGGATTTGAAGCTAACTCGTTTGTTTCGCATGCAGTTGAAGCTAAATCATGTTTATCACAAGTGTCTGAATCTAAACTATTTGTTTCGCAAGAATATGAAGCTAAACCAAGTGCAACTCATGAATTTGTATCTAAACTATGTGTTTCGTATCAATTTGAACACAAATCACGTGTTTCGCATGGATTTAAAGCTAAATCATGTGTTTCGTTAGGATTGAAGCTAACTCGTGTGTTTCTCCTGCACTTGAAGCTATTTCATTTATACCGCAACTATTTGAAGGTAAATCATTTGTTTTGCTTGAATTTGAAGCTAGGCCTTCTACTTCGCATTGATTGAAAGCTAAATCATGTGTTCTACATGGATTTGAAGCTAACTCGTTTGATTCGCATGCATTTGAAGCGAAATCAATCGTTTCGCACGGATTTGAAGCTAAATCTTCTACTTCGCATTGATTTGAAGCTAAATCATGTGTTTCGCTTGGATTTGAAGCTAACTCGTTTGTTTCGCCTGCATTGAAGCTATATCACTTATATCGCAAGTATTTGATTCCAAAATCATTTGCTTCGCATGAATTAGAAGCTAAGCCTTCAACATCGCATTGATTTGAATCTAAATCATGTGTATCGCATGGATTTGAAGCTGTCTCGTTTGTTTCGAATCCAGTTGAAGCTAAATCATGTATATCACAAGTATTTGAAGCTAAACCATTTGATTCGCTTGGATTTGAAGATAATCCTTCTACCTCACATTGAGTTGAAGGTGAATCATATCTTTCGCTTGGATTTGAAGCTAATTCTTTTGTTCCGCATGCGGTTGAAGCTAAAGCATGTATACCACAAATGTTTGTAACTAAACCATTCGTTTCGCATGGATTTGAAGATAAATCTTCTACTTCGCATTAATTTGAAGCTAAATCGTGTGTTTCTCTTGGATTTGAAGTTAACTCGTTTTTTTTCGCATGCAGTTGAAGCTATTACATTTATATCGCAAGTATTTGAAGCTGAACCGCTCGTTTCGCATGGATCTGAAGCTAAGCCTTCTACTTCGCAAAGATTTGAAGCTGAATCATGTGATTCATTTGACTTTGAGCTAACACGTTTGTTTCACATGCAGTTGAAGCTAAATCATGTATATCACAAGTATTTGAAGCTGCACCATTTGTTTCGCATGAATATTAAGCTAAACCACTTGTTTCCCATGGATTAGAAGCTAAGCCTTCCACTTCGCATTGATTTGAAGCTAAATCATGTGCTTCAATTGAAATTGAAGTTAACTCGTTTGTTTCGCCTGCATTTGATGCTATTTCATTTAAACCGCAAGCATTTGAAGGTAAATCATTTGTTTCGCATGGATTTGAAGCTAAACCTTCTACATCGCATTGATTTGCAGCTGAACCATGTGTTTCGCATGGATTTGAATCTAAGCCTTCTACTTCGCATTGATTGGATCCTAAATCACGTGTTTTGCATGGATTTGAAGCTGAGCCTTCTACATCGCATTGATTTGAAGCTAAATCATGTGTTTCGCGTGGATTTGAAGGTAACTCGTTTGTTTCGCATGCAGTTGAAGCTAAATCATGTCTTTCACAAGTATTCGAAGATGAACCATTTGAATCGCATGGCTTTGAACCTGAGCCTTCTATTTCGCACTGATTTGCACCTAAATAATGTGTTTCGCATGGAATTGAAACTACCGCGTTTGTTCCTCTAGCTTTTGAAGCTATATCACTTATATCGCAAGTATTTGAAGCTATATCACATGTGTCGCATGGATTTGAAGCTGAACCTTCTACATCGAATTGATTTGAAGCTAAATCTTGTGTATCGCATGGATTTGAAGCTAACTCGTTTGTGTCGCCTGCATTTGAAGCTGTACCATTTATATCGCAAGTATTTGATGCCAAAATCATTTGTTTCGCATAGAATTGAAGCTACCTCGTTTGTTCCTCCTGTTTTTGAAGCTATATCACTTATATCACAAGTATTTGTAGCTAAACCATTTGTTTCGCATGGATTTGAAACTAAGCCTTCTACTTCGCATTGATTTGAAGCTAAATCACTTGTTTCGCAAGGATTTGAAGCTAAACCTTCTACATCGCATGGATTTGAAGCTAAACCTTCTACATCGCATTGATTTGCAGCTAAGTCATGTGTTTCGCATGGATTTGAAACTAACTCGTTCGTTGCGCATGCAGTTAAATCTAAATAACGTATATCACAAGTATTTGATGCTAAACCATTTGTTTCGCATGGATTTGAAGCTAAGCCTTCTACATCGCATTGATTGGATCCTAAATCACGTGTTTTGCTTGGGTTTGAAGCTAGGCCTTCTACATCGCATTGATTTGAAGCTAAATCATGTGTTTCGAGTGGATTTCAAGGTAACTCGTTTGTTTCGCATGCAGTTGAAGCTATATCACCTATATCCCAAGTGTTTGATGCTCAATCATTTGTTTCGCATGGATTTGAAGCTTAACCTTCTACATCGCATTGATTTGAAGCTAAATCATGTGTTTCGCATGTATTTGAAGCTAACTCATTTGTCTCTCCTGCATTTGAAGCTATATCACTTATATCGCAAGTATTTGAATGAAAATCTTTCGTTTCGCATGGATTTGAAGCTAAATCATGTGTTTCGCTTGGTCTCTAAGATAACTCGCTTGTTTCGCCTGCATTTGAAGTTCTACCATTAATATTGCAAGTATTTCAAGCTAAATCATTCGCTTCGCATGGATTTGAAGCTAAACCTTCTACATCGCATTGATTTGAAACTAAATCATGTGTTTCGCATGGATTTGAAGCTAACTCATTTGTTTCGCATGCAGTTGTATCTAAATAATGTATATCACAAGTATTTCTAGCTAAACCATTTGTTTCGCATGGATTTGAAGCTAAGCCTTCTACTTCGCATTGATTTGAAGCTATATCATTTGTTTCGCATGGATTTGAAGCTAAACCATCTACATCGCATTGATTTGAAGCTAAATCATGTGTTTCGCGTGGATTTGAAGGTATCTCGTTTGTTTCGCATGCAGTTGAAGCCTTATCACCTATATCCCAAGTGTTAGAAGCTCAATCATTTGTTTCGCATGGATTTGAAGATAAACCTTCTGCATCGCATTAATTTGAAGCTAAATCATGTGTTTCGCGTGGATTTGAAGGTAACTCGTTTGTTTCGCATGCAGTTGAAGCTATATCACCTATATCCCAAGTGCTTGAAGATCAATAATTTGTTTCGCATGCAGTTGTAGCTAAATAATGTATATCACAAGTATTTGTAGCTAAACCATTTGTTTCGCATGGATTTGAAGCTAAACCTTCTACATCGCATTGATTTGAAGCTAAATCATGTATTTCGCGTGGATTAGAAGTTAACTCGTCTGTTTCGAATGCAGCTGAAGCTAAATCATGCATATCACAAGTATTTGAAGCTTAACGATTTGTATCCCATGGATTTGAAGATAAGCCTTCTACTTCGCATTGATTTGAAGCTAAGTCATGTGTTTCGCATGGATTTGAAGCTGTCTCATTTGTCTCTCCTGCATTTGAAGCTATATCACTTATATCGCAAGTATTTGAATGTAAATCATTTGTTTCGCATGGATTTGGAGCTAAGCCTTCTACGTCGCATTGATTTGCATCTAAATCATGTGTTTCGCATGGATTTGAAGCTAACTCGTTTGTTTCGCCTGCATTTGAAGCCATATCATTTATATCGCAAGTATTTGAAGCTAAATCATATGTGTCGCATGGATTTGAAGCTGAACCTACTACATCGCATTGATTTGAAGCAAAATCTTGTGTATCGCATGGATTTGAAGCTAAAGCTTCTACATCCCATGGATATGAAGCTAAATCATTTGTTTCGCATAGATTTGAAGCTAAACCTCCTACATCGCATTGATTTGCAGCTAAATCATGTGTTTCGCATGGATTTGAAGCTAACTCGTTCGTTGCGCATGCAGTTAAATCTAAATAACGTATATCACAAGTATTTGAAGCTAAACCATTTGTTTCGCATAGATTTGAAGCTAAGCCTTCTACTTCGCATTAATAGGAAGCTAAATCACGTGTTTTGCATGGATTTGAAGCTAAACCTTCTACATCGCATTGATTTGAAGCTAAATCATGTGTTTCGCGTGGATTTGAAGCTAACTCATTTGTTTCGCATGCAGTTGTAGCTAAGTAATGTATATCACAAGCATTTGTAGCTTATCCATTTGTTTCGCATGGATTTGAAGCTAAACCTTCTACATAGCATCGATTTGCAGCTGAATCTTGTGTTTCGCATGGATTTGAAGCTAACTCGTTCGGTTCGCCTGCATTTGAATCTTTTTCACTTATATCGCAAGTATTTCAAGCTAATCCATTTGTTTCGCATGGATTTGAAGCTAAATCATGTGTTTACCATGACAATGAACCTAAATCATGTGTTGCCCATGGATTTGAAGCTTAATCATGTGTTTTGCATGGATTTGAAGCTAACTTGATTGTATCCACAGCATTTGAAGTTACTTCATTTATATCGCAAGTATATGAAGCTAAATCATATGTGTTCCGCTTCGTTTTGAAGCTAAACCTTCTACATCGCATTGATTTGAAGCTAAATCATGTGTTTCGCGTGGATTTGAAGGTAACTCGTTTATTTGCATGCAGTTGAAGCTATATCACCTTTATCCCAAGTGTTTGAAGCTAAATCATATGTGCCGCATGGATTTCAAGCTGAACCTACTACATCGCATTGATTTGAAACTAAATCTTGTGTATCGCATGGATTTAAAGCTAAACCTTCTACATCGCATTGATTTGAAGCTAAATCTTGTGTATCGCATGGATTTAAAGCTAAACCTTCTACATCGCATTGATTTGAAGCTAAATCATGTGTTTCGCATGGATTTGAAGATAACAAGTTTGTTTCGCATGCAGTTGTAGCTAAATAATGTATATCACAAGTATTTCTAGCTAAACCATTTGTTTCGTATGGATTTGAAGCTAAGCCTTCTACTTCGCATTAATTTGAAGCTAAATCATTTGTTTCGCATGGATTTGAAGCTAAATCTCCTACATCGCATTGATTTCCAGCTAAAACATGTGTTTCGCATGGATTTGAAGCTAACTCGTTCGTTGCGCATGCAGTTAAATCTAAATAACGTATATCACAAGTATTTGAAGCTAAACCATTTGTTTCGCATGGATTTGAAGCTAACTCGTTTGTTTCGCATGCAGTTGAAGCTAAATCATGTCTTTCACAAGTATTTGAAGATGAACCATTTGAATCGCATTGATTTGAACATGAGCCTACTACTTCGCACTGATTTGCAACTAAATAATGTGTTTCGCATGGATTTGAAGCTAAACCTTCTACATCCCATGGATTTGAAGTTAAATCATGTGTTTTGCATGGTTTTGTAGCTAAACCTTCTACATCGCATTGATTTGCAGCTGAATCTTGTGTTTCGCATGGATTTGAAGCTAACTCGTTCGTTACGCCTGTATTTGAATCTATTTCACTTATATCGCAAGTATTTGAAGCTAAATCATGTGTTTCGCTTGGATTTGAAGATAAACCTTCTACGTCGCATTGATTTGAAGCTAAATCATGTGTTTCGCGTGGATTTGAAGGTAACTCGTTTGTTTTGCATGCACTTGAATCTGTATCACCTTTATCCCAAGTGTTTGAAGCTAAATCATATGTATCGCATGGATTTCAAGCTGAACCTACTACATCGTATTGATTTGAAACTAAATCTTGTGTATCGCATGGATTTAAAGCTAAACCTTCTACATCGCATTGATTTGATGCTAAATCATGGGTTTCGCGTGGATTTGAAGGTTACTCGTTTATTTTGCATGCAGATGAAGCTATATCACCTTTATCCCAAGTGTTTGAATCTAAATCATATGTGTCGCATGGATTTCAAGCTGAACCTACTACATCGCATTGATTTGAAACTAAATCTTGTGTATCGCATGGATTTAAAGCTAAACCTTCTACATCGCATTGATTTGAAGCTAAATCATGTGTTTCTTATGGATTTGAAGATAACAAGTTTGTTTCGCATGCAGTTGAAGCTAAATCATGTCTTTCACAAGTATTTGAAGATGAACCATTTGAATCGCATTGATTTGAACATGAGCCTACTACTTCGCACTGATTTGCAACTACATACTGTGTTTCGCATGGATTTGAAGCTAAACCTTCTACATCCCGTGGATTTGAAGTTAAATCATGTGTTTTGCATGGATTTGAAGCTAAACCTTCTACATCGCATTGATTTGCAGCTGAATCTTGTGTTTCGCATGGATTTGAAGCTAACTCGTTCGTTTCGCCTGTATTTGAATCTATTTCACTTATATCGCAAGAATTTGAAGCTAAATCATGTGATTCGCATGGATTTGAAGCTAAACCTTCTACATCGCATTGATTTGAAGCTAAATCACGTGTTTCGCATGGATTTGAAGCCAACTCGTTTGTTTCGCATGCAGTTGTAGCTAAATAATGTATATCACAAGTATTTGTAGCTAAACCATTTGTTTTGCATGGATTTGAAGCTAAGCCTTCTACTTCGCATTCATTTGAAGCTAAATCAATTGTTTCGCATAGAACTGAAGCTACCTCGATTGTTCCTCCTCCTTTTGAAGCTATATCACTTATATCGCAAGTATTTGAATCTAAATCACATGTGTCGCATGGATTTGAAGCTGAACCTTCTACATCGAATTGATTTGAAGTTAAATATTGTGTATCGCATGGATTTGAAGCTAAACCTTCTACATCGCATTGATTTGCAGCTAAATCATGTGTTTCGCATGGATTTGAAGCTAACTCGTTCGTTGCGCCTGCAGTTGAATCTACATCACTTATATTGCAAGTATTTGAAGCTAAATCATGTGTACCGCGTGGATTTTGAAGCTAACTCGTTTGATTAGTCTGCATTTGAAGCTATATCACTTATACGTCAAGTGTTTGAAACTAAATCATTTGTTTCGCATGGATTTGGTGCTAAACCTTCTACATCGCATTGATTTGCAGCTAAATCATGTGTTTCGCTTGGAGTTTAAGCTAACACGTTTGTTTCACATGCAGTTGAAGCTAAATCACGATTATCACAAGTATTTGGAGCTGAACCATTCGTTTCGCATCAATATTAAGCTAAACCATGTGTTTCGCATGAATTTGAATCTAAATCATGTTTTTCACAAGTATTTGAAGCCGAACCATTAGATTCGCATGGATTTGAAGCTACCCCTTCTACTTCGCTTTGATTTGAAGCTAAATCATGTGTTTCGCATGTATTTGAAGCTAATTCATTTGTCTCTTCTGCATTTGAAGCTATATCACTTATATCGCAAGTATTTGAATGAAAATCTTTCTTTTCGCATGGATTTGAAGCTAAATCATGTGTTTCGCTTGGACTCGAAGATAACTCGCTTGTTTCCCCTGCATTTGAAGCTCTACCATTTATACTGCAAGTATTTGAAGCTAAATCATTCGCTTCGCATGGATTTTAAGGTAACTCGTTTGTTTCGCACGCAGTTGAAGCTATACCACCTATATCCCAAGTGTTTGTAGCTCAATCATTTGTTTCGCATGGATTTGAAGCTAAACCTTCTACATCGCAATGATTTGAAGCTAAATCATGTGTTTCGCATGGATTTGAAGCTAACTCGTTTGTTTCGCATGCAGTTGTAGCTAAATAATGTATATCACAAGTATTTGTAGCTAAACCATTTGTTTCGCATGGATTTGAAGCTAAGCCTTCTACTTCGCATTGATTTGAAGATAAATCATTTGTTTCGCATAGAATTGAAGCTACCTCGTTTGTTCCTCCTGTTTTTGAAGCTATATCACTTATATCACAAGTATTTGTAGCTAAACCATTTGTTTCGCATGGATTTGAAACTAAGCCTTCTACTTCGCATTGATTTGAAGCTAAATCACTTGTTTCGCACGGATTTGAAGCTAAATCACTTGTTTCGCACGGATTTGAAGCTAAACCTTCTACATCGCATGGATTTGAAGCTAAACCTTCTACATCGCATTGATTTGCAGCTAAATCATGTGTTTTGCATGGATTTGAAGCTAACTCGTTCGTTGCGCATGAAGTTGAAGCTAAATCACGTATATCACAAGTATTTGGAGCTGAACCATTCGTTTCGCATCAATATTAAGCTAAACCATGTGTTTCGCATGATTTTGAATCTAAATCATGTTTTTCACAAGTATTTGAAGCCGAATCATTAGATTCGCATGGATTTGAAGCTACGCCTTCTACTTCGCATTGATTTGAAGCTAAATCATGTATTTCGCATGTATTTGAAGCTAATTCATTTGTCTCTCCTGCATTTGAAGCTATATCACTTATATCGCAAGTATTTGAATGAAAATCTTTCTTTTCGCATGGATTTGAAGCTAAATCATGTGTTTCGCTTCGACTCGAAGATAACTCGCTTGTTTCCCCTGCATTTGAAGCTCTACCATTTATACTGCAATTATTTGAAGCTAAATCATTCGTTTCGCATTGATTTGAAGCTAAGCATACTAATTCGCATTCTTTTACATCTAAATCATGTGTTTCGAATGGATTTGAAGCTAACTCGTTTGTTTCGCATGCAGTTGTAGCTAAATAATGTATATCACAAGTATTTGTAGCTAAACCATTTGTTTCGCATGGGTTTGAAGCTAAGCCTTCTACTTCGCATTGATTTGGTGCTAAATCATTTGTTTCGCACAGAATTGAAGCTACCTCATTTGTTCCTCCTGCTTTTGAAGCTATATCACTTATATCGCAAGTATTTGAAGCTCACTCGTTTGTTTCGCCTGGATTTGAAGTTAAACCTGTTACTTCGCATTGATTTGAAGCTAAATTATGTGTTTCGCGTGCATTTGGAGCTAACTCGTTTGCTTCGATTGCAGTTGAAACTAAATCATGTATATCACAAGTATTTGAAGTTAAACCATTTGTATCACATGGATTTGAAGCTCTGCCTCCTACTTCGCATTGATTTGACGCTAAATATTGTGTTTCGAATGGATTTGAAGCTAACTCGTTTGTTTCGCATACAGTTGAAACTAAATCATGTATATCACAAGTATTTGCAGCTAAACAATTCATTCGCATGGATTTGAATCTAAGCCTTATACTTCGCATTGATTGGATCCTAAATCACGTGTTTTGCATGGATTTGAAGCTAAGCCTTCTACATCGCATTGATTTGAAGCTAAATCGTGTGTTTCGCATGGATTTGAAGGTAACTCGTTTGTTTCGCATGCAGTTGAAGCTAAATCATGTCTTTCACAAGTATTTGAAGATGAACCATTTGAATCGCATGGTTTTGAACCTGAGCCTTCTATTTCGCACTGATTTGCACCTAAGTAATGCGTTTCGCATGAATTTGAAGCTAAACCTTCTACATCCAATGGATTTGAAGCTAAATCATGTGTTTGCCATGGATTTGAAGTTAAACCTGCTACTTCGCATTGATTTGAAGCTAAATCATGTGTTTCGCGTGGATTTGAATCCGAAACATTAGATTCGCATCGATTTGAAGCTAAGCCTTCTACTTGGCATTGAATTGAAGCTAAATCGTGTGTTTCGCACGGATTTGAAGCTAACTCGTTTGTTTCGCATTCAGTTGAAGCTATATCATTTATACCGCAAGTATTTGAAGCTAAAGCAATTGTTTCGCATGGATTTGAAGCTAAGGCTTCTACTTCGCATTGATTGGATCCTAAATCGCGTGTTTCGCATGGATTTGAAGCTAAGCCTTCTACATCGCATTGATTTGCAGCTGAATCATGTGTTTCGCATGGATTTGAATCTAACTCGTTCGTTTCTCCTGCATTTGAAACTATATCACTTATATCGCAAGTATTTGAAGCTAAATCATGTTTTTCGCTTGGATTTGAATGTAACTCATTTGTTTCGCATGCAGGTGAAGCTATATCACCTATATCCCAAGTGTAGGAAGCTCAATCATTTGTTTCGCATGGATTTGAAGCTAATCCGTCTACTTCGCATCGATTTGAAGCTAAATCATGCGTATCTCATGGATTTTCAAGCTAACTCGTTTGATTCGTCTGCATTTGAAGCTATATCGCTTATATCCCAAGTGTTGGAAGCTAAATCATTTGTTTCGCTTGGATTTGAAGCTAAACCTTCTACATAGAATTGATTTGTAACTTAATCATGTGTTTTGCATGGATTTGAAGCTATCTCGTTCGTTCCACCTGCATTTGATACTATATCACTTATATCCCAAGTATTTGAAGCTAAACCATTTGTTTCGCACGGATTTGAAGCTAAACCTTCTACATCGCATTGGTTTGAAGCTAAATCATGCGTTTCGCTTGGTTTTGAATCTAAACCTTCTACATCGCATTGATTTGCAGCTAAATCATGTGTTTCGCATGTATTTGAAGCTAACTCGTTCGTTTCTCCTGCATTTCAAACTATATCACTTATATCGCAAGTATTTGAAGCTAAATCATGTGTTTCGCTTGGATTTGAAGCTAAACCTTCTACATCGCATTGATTGGATCCTAAATCACGTGTTTTGCATGGATTTGAAGCTAAGCCTTCTACATCGCATTGATTTGAAGCTAAATCATGTGTTTCGCGTGGATTTGAAACCGAAACATTAGATTTGCATGGATTTGAAGCTAAGCCTTCTACTTCGTATTGATTTGAAGCTAAATCATGTGTTTCGCATGGATTTGAAGCTAACTCGTTTGTTTCGCATTCAGTTGAAGCTATATCATTTATACCGCAAGTATATGATGCAAAATTAGTTGTATCGCATGGATTTGAAGCTAAACCTTCCACTACGCATTGACTCGATCGAAATCATGCTTTTCTTATGCATTTGAAGCTTAATCGTGTGTTTCGCGTGGATTTGAATCAATCTCGATTGTTTCAGCTGCATTTGAAACTATATCACTTATATTCCCAAGTATTTGAAGCTAAATCATTCGTCTCGCATGGTTTTGAAGCTAAGCCTTCTACTTCGCATTGATTTGAAGCTAAATCATGTGTATAGCATGGATTCGAATCTAACTCGTTTGTTTCGCCTGCATTTGAAGCTAAATCACGTTTATCACAAGTATCTGAATCTAAACCATCTGTTTTACAAGAATATGAAGCTAAACCATGTGTTTCGAATGAATTGGAAGCTAAATCATGTTTTTCGCATAGTTTTGAAGGTAACTCGTTTGTTTCGCCTGCATTTGAAGCTAAATCATGTATATCACAGGTATTTGAAACTAAACCATTTTTTTCGCATGGATTTGAAGATAAGCCTTCTACTTCGCATTGATCTGAAGCTAAATCAAGAATTTCGCATGGATTTGAATCGAACTCATTGGTTTCGCCTGCATTTGAAACTATATCACTCATATCGTTGGTATTTGAAGCTAAATCATGTGTTTCGCATGTATTTGAAGCTAACTCGGTTGTTTCGCATGCAGTTGAAGTTAAATCATGAATATCACAAGTATTTTAAAATAAACCATTTGTTTCGCATTGATTTCAATCTAAACCTTCTACTTCGCATTGATTTGAAGTTAAATCATGTGTTTCGCATGGATTTGAATCTAACTCGTTTGTTTCGCCTTCATGTGAAGCTAAATCATGTATATCACAAGTATTTGAAGCTAAACCATTTGTTTCGCATGGATTCGAAGATAAGCCTTCTACTTTGCATTGATTTGAAGCTAAATCATGTGTTTCGCATGGATTTGCAGCTAACTCGTTTGTTTCGCCAGCATTTGAAGCTATATCACTTATATCGCAAGTATCTAAAGTTAAATCATTTGTTTCGCATGGATTTGAAGCTAACTCGTTTGTTTCGCATTCAGTTGAAGCTATATCATTTATACCGCAAGTATATGATGCAAAATTAGTTGTATCGCATGGATTTGAAGCTAAACCTTCCACTACGCATTGACTCGATCCAAATCATGCTTTTCTTATGCTTTTGAAGCTTAATCGTGTGTTTCGCGTGGATTTGAAACTATCTCGATTGTTTCAGCTGCATTTGAAACTATATCACTTACATTCCCAAGTATTTGAAGCTAAATCATTCGTCTCGCTTGGTTTTGATCTAAGCCTTCTACTTCGCATAGATTTGAAGCTAAATCATGTGTATAGCATGGATTCGAATCTAACTCGTTTGTTTCGCCTGCATCTGAAGCTAAATCACGTTTATCACAATTATCTGAATCTAAACCATCTGTTTTACAAGAATATCAAGCTAAACCATGTGTTTCGTATGAATTGGAAGCTAAATCATGTGTTTCGCATGGTTTTGAAGGTAACTCGTTTTTTTCGCCTGCATTTGAAGCTAAATGATGTATATCACAAGTATTTGAAACTAAACCATTTTTTTCGCATGGATTTGAAGATAAGCCTTCTACTTCGCATTGATTTGAAGCTAAATCAAGAATTTCGCATGGATTTGAATCGAACTCATTGGTTTCGCCTGCATTTGAAACTATATCACTCATATCGTTGGTATTTGAAGCTAAATCATGTGTTTCGCATGTATTTGAAGCTAACTCGGTTGTTTCGCATGCAGTTGAAGTTAAATCATGAATATCACAAGTATTTTAAAATAAACCATTTGTTTCGCATTGATTTTAATCTAAACCTTCTACTTCGCATTGATTTGAAGTTAAATCATGTGTTTCGCATGGATTTGAATCTAACTTGTTTGTTTCGCCTTCATGTGAAGCTAAATCATGTATATCACAAGTATTTGAAGCTAAACCATTTGTTTCGCATGGATTCGAAGACAAGCCTTCTACTTTGCATTGATTTGAAGCTAAATCAAGTGTTTCGCATGGATTTGCAGCTAACTCGTTTGTTTCGCCAGCATTTGAAGCTATATCACTTATATCGCAAGTATCTAAAGTTAAATCATTTGTTTCGCATGGATTTGAAGCTAACTCGTTTGTTTCGCATTCAGTTGAAGCTATATCATTTATACCGCAAGTATATGATGCAAAATTAGTTGTATCGCATGGATTTGAAGCTAAACCTTCCACTACGCATTGACTCGATCCAAATCATGCTTTTCTTATGCTTTTGAAGCTTAATCGTGTGTTTCGCGTGGATTTGAAACTATCTCGATTGTTTCAGCTGCATTTGAAACTATATCACTTACATTCCCAAGTATTTGAAGCTAAATCATTCGTCTCGCTTGGTTTTGATCTAAGCCTTCTACTTCGCATAGATTTGAAGCTAAATCATGTGTATAGCATGGATTCGAATCTAACTCGTTTGTTTCGCCTGCATCTGAAGCTAAATCAAGTTTATCACAATTATCTGAATCTAAACCATCTGTTTTACAAGAATATCAAGCTAAACCATGTGTTTCGCATGAATTGGAATCTAAATCATGTGTTTCGCATGGTTTTGAAGGTAACTCGTTTGTTTCGCCTGCATTTGAAGCTAAATGATGTATATCACAAGTATTTGAAACTAAACCATTTGTTTCGCATGGACTCGAAGATGAGCCCTCCACTTCCCATTGATATGAAGATAAATCATGTGTATCGCTTGGATTTGGAGCTAACTCGTTTGTTTCGCATGCAGTTGTAGCTAAATAATGTATATCACAAGTATTTGTAGCTAACTCATTTGTTTCGCATGGATTTGAAGCTAAGCCTTCTACTTCGCATTGATTTGAAACTAAATCATATGTGTCGCATGGATTTGAAGCTAAACCTTCTACATCGCATTGATTTGAAGCTAACTCATGTGTTTCGCGTGGATTTGAAGGTAACTCGTTTGTTTCGCATGCAGTTGGAGCTATATCATTTATATTCGCCAGTATTTGATCCAACATCATTCGATTCGCATGGATTTGAAGCTAAACCTTCTACTTCGCATTGATTTGAAGCTGCATCATGTATTTCGCTTGTATTTGAAACTAACACGTTTGTTTGGCATGCAGTTGAAGCTAAATCATGTATATCACAAGTATTTGAAGATAAACCAGTTGCTTCGCATTTATTTGAAGGTAATCCTTTTACTTCGCATTTATTGGAAGCTAAATCACGTGTTTTGCATTGATTTGAAGCTAAGCCTTCTACATCGCATTGATTTGAAGCTAAATCATGTGTTTCGCGTGGATTTGAAGGTAGCTCGTTTGTTTCGTATGCATTTGAAGCTATACCAACTATATCCCAAGTGTTTGAAGCTCAATCATTTGTTTCGCATGGATTTGAAGCTAAAGCTTCTACATCGCATTGATTTGAAGCTAAATCATGTGTTTCGCATGGATTTGAAGCTAACTCGTTTGTTTCGCAGGCAGTTGTAGCTAAATAATGTATATCACAAGTATTTGTAGCTAAACCATTTGCTTCGCATGTATTTGAAGCTAAGCCTTCTACTTCGCATTGATTTGAAGCTAAATCATATGTTTCGCATAGAATTGAAGCTACCTCGTCTGTTCCTCCTGATTTTGAAGCTATATCACTTATATCGCATGGATTTGAAGCTGAACCTGCTACATCGCATTGATTTGAAGCTAAATCATTTGTTTCGCATGGAATTGAAACTACCGCGTTTGTTCCTCTAGCTTTTGAAGCTATATCACTTATATCGGAAGTATTTGAAGCTAAATCATATGTGTCGTATGGATTTGAAGCTGAACCTTCTACATCGCATTGATTTGAAGCTAAATCTAGTGTATCGCATGGATTTGAAGCTAAACCTTCTACATCCCATGGATTTGAAGCTAAATCATGTGTTTGGCATGGATTTGAATCTAAACCTTCTACATTGCATTGATTTGCAGCTGAATCATGTGTTTCGCATGGATTTGAAGCAAACTCGTTCGTTTCGCCTGCATTTGAAACTATATCACTTATATCGCAAGTATTTGAAGCTAAATCATGTGTTTCGCTTGGATTTGGAGCTAACTCGTTTGCTTCGTATGCAGTTGAAGCTAAATCATGTATATCACAAGTATTTGAAGCTAAACTATTTGTATCGCATGGATTTGAAGCACTGCCTTCTACTTCGCATTGATTTGACGCTAAATATTGTGTTTCGAATGGATTTGAAGCTAACTCGGTTGTTTCGCATGCAGTTGAAACTAAATCATGTATATCACAAGTATTTGCAGCTAAACAATTGATTCGCATGGATTTGAAGCTAAGCCTTCTACTTGGCATTGAATTGAAGCTAAATCGTGTGTTTTCATGTATTTGAAGCTAACTCGTTTGTTTCCCCTGCATTTGAAGCAATATCACTTATACCGCAAGTTCCTGTGCTAAAGCAATTGTGTCGCATGTATTTGAAGCTAAGCCTTTTACATCGCATGGATTTGAAGCTAAACCTTCTACATCCCATGGATTTGAAGCTAAATCATATGTTTGGCATGGATTTGAAGCTATGCCTTCTACTTCGCATTGATTGGATCGTAAATCACGTGTTTTGCATGGATTTGAAGCTAAGCCTTCTACATCGCATTGATTTGAAGCTAAATCATGTGTTTCGCGTTGATTTGAGGGTAACTCGTTGTTTCGCAAGCAGTTGAAGCTAAATCATGCATTTCACAAGTATTTGAAACCGAACCATTAGATTCGCATGGATTTGAAGCTAAGCCCTCTACTACTCACTGATTTGAAGTTAAATCATGTGTTTCGCGTGGATTTGGAGCTAACTCGTTTGCTTCGAGTGCAGTTGAAGCTAAATCATGTATATCATAATTATTTGAAGCTAAACCATTTGTATCGCATGGATTTGAAGCTCTGCCTTCTACTTCGCATTGATTTGACGCAAAATATTGTGTTTCGAATGGATTTGAAGCTAACTCGTTTGTTTCGCATGCAGTTGAAACTAAATTATGTATATCACATGTATTTGCAGCTAAACAATTCATTCGCATGGATTTGAAGCTAAGCCTTCTACTTGGCATTGAATTGAAGCTAAATCGTGTGTTTTGCATGGGTTTGAAGCCAACTCGTTTGTTTCTCCTGTATTTGAAGCTGTATCATATATATCGCACGTATTTGAAGCTAATCCATTCGTTTCGCATGGATTTGAAGCTAAGCCTTCTACTTCGCACTGATTTGCACCTCAATAATGTGTTTCGCATGGATTTGAAGCTAAACCTTCTACATCCCTTGGATATGAAGCTAAATCATGTGTTTGGCATGGATTTGAAGCTAAACCTTCTACATCGCATTGATTTGCAGCTGAAACATGTGTTTCGCATGGATTTGAATCTAAGCCTTCTCCTCCGCATTGATTGGATCCTAAATCACGTGTTTTGCATGGATTTGAATCTAAGCCTTCTCCTCCGCATTGATTGGATCCTAAATCACGTGTTTTGCATGGATTTGAAGCTAAGCCTTCTACATCGCATTGATTTGATGCTAAATCATGTGTTTTGCATGGATTTGAAGCTATCTCGTTTGTTTCGCCTGAAGTTGAATATATATCACTTATATCACAAGTATTTGAAGCATAACCATTTGTTCCGCATGGAGTTGAAGGTAAGCCTTCTACTCCGCATTGATTGGATCCTAAATCACGTGTTTTGCATGGATTTGAAGCTAAGTCTTCTACTTCGCATTGATTTGAAGCTGAATCATGTGTTTCGCATGGATTTGAAGCTAACTCGTTCGTTTGGCCTGCAGTTCAATCTACATCACTTATATCGCAAGTATTTGAAGCTAAATCATGTGTATCGCGTGGATTTTGAAGCTAACTCGTTTGATTAGTCTGCATTTGAAGCTATATCACTTATAAGCCATGTGTTTGAAGCTAAATCATTTGTTTCGCATGGATTTGGAGCTAAACCTTCTACATCGCATTGATTTGCAGCTAAATCATGTGTTTCGCTTGGATTTGAAGCTAACTCGTTCGTTGCGCATACAGTTAAATCTAAATAACGTATATCACAAGTATTTGAAGCTAAACCATTTGTTTCGCATGGATCTGAAGCTAACTCGTTTGTTTCGCCTGCATTTGAAGCTATATCACTTATATTCGCAAGCATTTGATGCTAAATCATTCGTTTCGCATGGATTTGAAGCTAAGCCTTTTACTTCGCATTGATTTGAAGTTAAATCATGTGTTTCCCTTGGATTTGAAGCTGAATCGTTTTTTTCGCATGCAGTTGAATCTATATCATTTATATCGCAAGTATCTGAAGCTAAATCATTTGTTTCTCATGGATTTGAAGCTAAACCTTCTACATCGCATTGATTTTAAGCTAAATCATGTGTTTCGCATCAATCTGAAGATAACTCGTTTGTTTCGCATGCAGTTGTAGCTAAATAATGTATATCACAAGTATTTGTAGCTAAATCATTTGTTTCGCATGGATTTGAAGCTAAGCCTTCTACTTCGCATTCATTTGAAGCTAAATCATTTGTTTCGCATAGAACTGAAGCTACCTCGTTTGTTCCTCCTGCTTTTGAAGCTATATCACTTATATCGCAAGTATTTGAAGCTAAATCATATGTGTCGCATGGATTTGAAGCTGAACCTTCTACATCGAATTGATTTGAAGCTAAATCTTGTGTATCGCATGGATTTGAAGCTAACTCGTTCGTTTCGCCTCCAGTTGAATCTACATCACTTATATCGCAAGTATTTGAAGCTAAATCATGTGTATCGCGTGGATTTTGAAGCTAACTCATTTGATTAGTTTGTATTTGAAGCTATATCACATATACCCCAAGTGTTTGAAGCTAAGTCATTTGTTTCGCATGGATTTGGAGCTAAACCTTCTACATCGCATTGATTTGCTGCTAAATCATGTGTTTCGCATGGATTTGAAGCTAACTCGTTCGTTGCGCATACAGTTAAATCTAAATAACGTATATCAAAAGTATTTGAAGCTAAACCATTTGTTTCGCATGCATTTGAAGCTAAGCCTTCTACTTCGCATTAATTGGAAGCTAAATCACGAGTTTTGCATGGATTTGAATCTGAACCTTCTACATCGCATTGATTTGCAAATGACTCATGTGTTTCGCATGGATTTGAAGCTAACTCGTTCGTTTCGCCTGTATTTGAATCTATACCACTTATATCGCAAGTATTTGAAGCTAAATCATGTGTTTCGCTTGAATTTGAAGCTAAACCTTCTACATCGCATTCATTTGAACCAATTCATGTGTTTCGCGTGGATCTGTAGGTAACTCGATTGTTTCGCATGCAGTTGAATCTATATCACATTTATCCCAAGTGTTTGAAGCTCAATCAGTTGTTTCGTATGGATTTGAAGCTAAACCTTCTACATCGCATTGAGTTGAAGCTAACTCATGTGTTTCGCGTGGATTTGAAGGTAACTCGTTTGTTTCGCATGCAGTTGAAGCTATAACACCTATATCCCAAGTGTGTGAAGCTCAATAATTTGTTTCTCATGGATTTGAAGCTAAACCGTCTACATCGCACTGATTTTAAGCTAAATCATGTGTTTCGCATGGATTTGAAGCTAACTCGTTTGTTTCGCATGCAGTTGTAGCTAAATAGTGTATATCACGAATATTTGTAGCTAAATCATTTGTTTCGCATGGATTTGAAGCTAAGCCTGCTACTTCGCATAGATTTGAAGCTAAATCATTTGTTTCGCATAGAACTGAAGCTACCTCGTTTGTTCCTCCTGCTTTTGAAGCTATATCACTTATATCGCAAGTATTTGAAGCTAAATCATATGTGTCGCATGGATTTGAAGCTGAACCTTCTTCATCGAATTGATTTGAAGCTAAATCTTGTGTATCGCATGGATTTGAAACTAAACCTTATACATCGCATTGATTTGAAGCTAAATCATGTGTTTCGCGTGGATTTGAAGGTAACTCGTTTGTTTCGCATGCAGTTGAAGCTATATCACCTTTATCCCAAGTGTTTGAAGCTCAATCATTTGTTTCGCATGGATTTGAAGCTAAACCTTCTACATCGCATTGATTTGAAGCTAACTCATGTGTTTCGCGTGGATTTGAAGGTAACTCGTTTGTTTCGCATGCAGTTGGAGCTATACTACCTATATCCCAAGTGTTTGAAGCTCAATCATTTGTTTCGCATGGTTTTGAAGCTAAACCTTCTACATCGCATTGATTTTAAGCTAAATCATGTGTTTCGCATGGATTTGAAGCTAACTCGTTTGTTTCGCATGCAGTTGTAGCTAAATAATGTATATCACATGTATTTGTAGCTAAATCATTTGTTTCGCATGGATTTGAAGCTAAGCCTTCTACTTCGCATTCATTTGAAGCTAAATCATTTGTTTCGCATAGAACTGAAGCTACCTCGTTTGTTCCTCCTGCTTTTGAAGCTATATCACTTATATCGCAAGTATTTGAAGCTAAATCATATGTGTCGCATGGATTTGAAGCTGAACCTTCTTCATCGAATTGATTTGAAGCTAAATCTTGTGTATCGCATGGATTTGAAGCTAAACCTTCTACATCGCATTGATTGGAAGCTAAATCATGTGTTTCGCATGGATTTGAAGCTAACTCGTTCGTTTGGCCTGCAGTTGAATCTACGTCACTTATATCGCAAGTATTTGAAGCTAAATCATGTGTATCGCGTGGATTTTGAAGCTAACTCGTTTGATTAGTCTGCATTTGAAGCTATAAAATTATACGCCAAGTGTTTGAAGCTAAATCATTTGTCTCGCATGGATTTGGAGCGAAACCTTCTACATCGCATTGATTTGCAGCTAAATCATGTGTTTCGCTTGGATTTGAAGCTAACTCGTTCGTTGCGCATACAGTTAAATCTAAATAACGTATATCACAAGTATTTGAAGCTAAACCATTTGTTTCGCATGGATTTGAAGCTAAACCTTCTACATCCCATGGATTTGAAGCTAAATCATGTGTTTGGCATGGATTTGAAGCTAAGCCTTCTACTTCGCATTGATTGGATCCTAAATCACGTGTTTTGCATGGATTTGAAGCTAAGCCTTCTACATCGCATTGATTTGCAGCTGAATCATGTGTTTCGCATGGATTTGAAGCTAAATCATGTGTTTCGCTTGGATTTGAAGCTAACTCGTTCGTTGCGCATACAGTTAAATCTAAATAACGTATATCACAAGTATTTGAAGCTAAACCATTTGTTTCGCATGGATTTGAAGCTGAACCTTCTACATCGCATTGATTTGAAGCTAAATCATGTGTTTGGCATGGATTTGAAGCTAAGCCTTCTACTTCGCATTGATTTGACGCTAAATATTGTGTTTGGCATGGATTTGAATCTAAACCTTCTACATTGCATTGATTTGCAGCTGAATCATGTGTTTCGCATGGATTTGAAGCAAACTCGTTCGTTTCGCCTGCATTTGAAACTATATCACTTATATCGCAAGTATTTGAAGCTAAATCATGTGTTTCGCTTGGATTTGGAGCTAACTCGTTTGCTTCGTATGCAGTTGAAGCTAAATCATGTATATCACAAGTATTTGAAGCTAAACTATTTGTATCGCATGGATTTGAAGCACTGCCTTCTACTTCGCATTGATTTGACGCTAAATATTGTGTTTCGAATGGATTTGAAGCTAACTCGGTTGTTTCGCATGCAGTTGAAACTAAATCATGTATATCACAAGTATTTGTAGCTAAATCATTTGTTTCGCATGGATTTGAAGCTAAGCCTTCTACTTCGCATTCATTTGAAGCTAAATCATTTGTTTCGCATAGAACTGAAGCTACCTCGTTTGTTCCTCCTGCTTTTGAAGCTATATCACTTATATCGCAAGTATTTGAAGCTAAATCATATGTGTCGCATGGATTTGAAGCTGAACCTTCTACATCGAATTGATTTGAAGCTAAATCTTGTGTATCGCATGGATTTGAAGCTAACTCGTTCGTTTCGCCTCCAGTTGAATCTACATCACTTATATCGCAAGTATTTGAAGCTAAATCATGTGTATCGCGTGGATTTTGAAGCTAACTCATTTGATTAGTTTGTATTTGAAGCTATATCACATATACCCCAAGTGTTTGAAGCTAAGTCATTTGTTTCGCATGGATTTGGAGCTAAACCTTCTACATCGCATTGATTTGCTGCTAAATCATGTGTTTCGCATGGATTTGAAGCTAACTCGTTCGTTGCGCATACAGTTAAATCTAAATAACGTATATCAAAAGTATTTGAAGCTAAACCATTTGTTTCGCATGCATTTGAAGCTAAGCCTTCTACTTCGCATTAATTGGAAGCTAAATCACGAGTTTCGCGTGGATTTGAAGGTAACTCGTTTGTTTCGCATGCAGTTGGAGCTATACTACCTATATCCCAAGTGTTTGAAGCTCAATCATTTGTTTCGCATGGTTTTGAAGCTAAACCTTCTACATCGCATTGATTTTAAGCTAAATCATGTGTTTCGCATGGATTTGAAGCTAACTCGTTTGTTTCGCATGCAGTTGTAGCTAAATAATGTATATCACATGTATTTGTAGCTAAATCATTTGTTTCGCATGGATTTGAAGCTAAGCCTTCTACTTCGCATTCATTTGAAGCTAAATCATTTGTTTCGCATAGAACTGAAGCTACCTCGTTTGTTCCTCCTGCTTTTGAAGCTATATCACTTATATCGCAAGTATTTGAAGCTAAATCATATGTGTCGCATGGATTTGAAGCTGAACCTTCTTCATCGAATTGATTTGAAGCTAAATCTTGTGTATCGCATGGATTTGAAGCTAAACCTTCTACATCGCATTGATTGGAAGCTAAATCATGTGTTTCGCATGGATTTGAAGCTAACTCGTTCGTTTGGCCTGCAGTTGAATCTACGTCACTTATATCGCAAGTATTTGAAGCTAAATCATGTGTATCGCGTGGATTTTGAAGCTAACTCGTTTGATTAGTCTGCATTTGAAGCTATAAAATTATACGCCAAGTGTTTGAAGCTAAATCATTTGTCTCGCATGGATTTGGAGCTAAACCTTCTACATCGCATTGATTTGCAGCTAAATCATGTGTTTCGCTTGGATTTGAAGCTAACTCGTTCGTTGCGCATACAGTTAAATCTAAATAACGTATATCACAAGTATTTGAAGCTAAACCATTTGTTTCGCATGGATTTGAAGCTAAACCTTCTACATCCCATGGATTTGAAGCTAAATCATGTGTTTGGCATGGATTTGAAGCTAAGCCTTCTACTTCGCATTGATTGGATCCTAAATCACGTGTTTTGCATGGATTTGAAGCTAAGCCTTCTACATCGCATTGATTTGCAGCTGAATCATGTGTTTCGCATGGATTTGAAGCTAACTCGTTTTTTCCGCCTTCATTTGAAGCTGTATCATGTATATCACAAGTATTTGAAGCTAAATCATTTGATTCGCATGGATTTGAAGCTAATCCTTCTACACCGCATTGTTTTGAAGCTAAATCATGTGTTTCGCATGGATTTGAATCTATCCAGTGTGTTTCGCATGCAGTTGTAGCTAATTAATGTATATCACACGTAATTGTAGCTAAACCACTTGTTTCGCACGGATTTGAAGCTCAGCCTTCTACATCTCATTGATTTGAAGCTAAATCATTTGTTTCGCATGGAATTGAAGCTACCTCGTTTGTTCCTCCTGATTTTGAAGCTATATCACTTATATCGCATGGATTTGAAGCTGAACCTGCTACATCGCATTGATTTGAAGCTAAATCATTTGTTTCGCATGGAATTGAAACTACCGCGTTTGTTCCTCTAGCTTTTGAAGCTATATCACTTATATCGGAAGTATTTGAAGCTAAATCATATGTGTCGTATGGATTTGAAGCTGAACCTTCTACATCGCATTGATTTGAAGCTAAATCTAGTGTATCGCATGGATTTGAAGCTAAACCTTCTACATCGCATTGATTTGATGCTAAATCATGTGTTTTGCATGGATTTGAAGCTATCTCGTTTGTTTCGCCTGAAGTTGAATATATATCACTTATATCACAAGTATTTGAAGCATAACCATTTGTTCCGCATGGAGTTGAAGGTAAGCCTGAAGTTGAATATATATCACTTATATCGCAAGTATTTGAAGCTAAATCATATGTGTCGCATGGATTTGAAGCTCAACCTTCTACATCGCATTGATTTGCAGCTAAGTTTTGTGTATCGCATGGATTTGAAGCTAAACCTTCTACATCGCATTGATTTGCAGCTAAATTATGTGTTTCGCATGGATTTGAAGCTAACTCGTTTGTTTCGCCTGCAGTTGAATCTACATCACTTATATCGCAAGTATTTGTAGCTAAATCATGTGTATCGCGTGGATTTTGAAGTTAACTCGTTTGTTTCGCATGCAGTTGAAGCTAAATCATGTATATGACAAGTATTTGAAGCTAAACCATTTGTTTCGCATGTATGTGAAGCTAAATCATGTGTTTACCATGACAATGAACCTAAATTATGTGTTGCCCATGGATTTGAAGCTTAATCATGTGTTTTGCATGGATTTGAAGCTAAATAACGTGCTTCGCAAATCGTTAGTTTGGCCAGCATTTGAAGCTATATCTTTTACATCGCAAGTATTTGAAAGTTACTCATTTATTTTGCATGGAATTAAAGCTAATCCTTCAACCACGCATTGATATGAAGCTAAATCATGTGTTTCGCTTGGATTTGAATCTAACTCGTTTGTTTCTCATGCAGTTGAAGCTGATTCATGTATATCACAAGTATTTTAAGCCAAACTATTTGTTTCGCATGGATTTGAAGCTAAGCCTTCTACTTCGCATTGATTTGAAGTTAAATCATTAGTTTCACATGGAATTGAAGCTGCCTCGTTTGTTCCTCCAGCTCTTGAAGCTATATCACTTATATCGCAAGTATTTGAAGCTAAATCAAAATGTGTTGCATGGATTTGAAGCCGAACCTTCTACATCGCATTGATTTGAGGCTAAATCTTGTGTATCGCATGGATTTGAAGCTAAACCTTCTTTATCGCATTGATTTGCAGCTTAATCGTGTGTTTCGCATGGATTTGAAGCTAACTCGTTTGATTAGTCTGCATTTGAAGCTATATCACTTATACCCCAAGTGTTTGAAGCTAAATCATTTGCTTAGCATGGATTTGAAGCTAAGCCTTCTACATTGCATTGATTTGAAGCTAAATCATGTGTTTCGCTTGGATTTGAAGGTAACTCGTTTGTTTCGCATGCAGTTGAAGCTAAATCATGTCTTTTACAAGTATTTGAAGATGAACCATTTGAATCGCATGGCTTTGAACCTGAGCCTTCTACTTCGCACTGATTTGCACCTCAATAATGTGTTTCGCATGGATTTGAAGCTAAACCTTCTACATCCCTTGGATATGAAGCTAAATCATGTGTTTGGCATGGATTTGAAGCTAAACCTTCTACATCGCATTGATTTGCAGCTGAACCATTTGTTTCGCATGGATTTGAAGCTCAGCCTTCTACATCGCATTGATTTGAAGCTAAATTATGTGTTTCGCTTGGATTTGAATGTAACTCATTTGTTTCGCATCCAGTTGAAGCTATATCACCTATATCCCAAGTGTAGGAAGCTCAATCATTTGTTTTGCATGGATTTGAAGCTAAACCTGTTCCTCCGCATTGATTTGAACCTAAATTATGGGTTTCGCGTTGATTTGAGGGTAACTCGTTGTTTCGCATGCAGTTGAAGCTAAATCATGCATTTCACAAGTATTTGAAACCGAACCATTAGATTCGCATGGATTTGAAGCTAAGCCTTCTACTACGCACTGATTTGAAGTTAAATCATGTGTTTCGCGTGGATTTGGAGCCAACTCGTTTGTTTCTCCTGTATTTGAAGCTGTATCATATATATCGCACGTATTTGAAGCTAATCCATTTGTTTCGCATGGATTTGAAGCTAAGCCTTCTACTTCGCATTGATTCGATCCTAAATCACGTGTTTTGCATGGATTTGAAGCTAAGCCTTCTACATCGCTTTGATTTGAAGCTAAATCATGTGTTTCGCGTGGATTTGAAGCAAAGCCTTCTACTTCGCATTGATTGGATCCTAAATCACGTGTTTTGCATGGATTCGAAGCTAAGCCTTCTACATCGCATTGATTTGAAGCTAAACCATGTGTTTCGCGTGGATTTGAAGGTAACTCGTTTGTTTCGCATGCAGTTGAAGCTAAATCATGTCTTTCACAAGTATTTGAAGATGAACCATTTGAATCGCATGGCTTTGAATCTGAGCCTTCTATTTCGCACTGATTTGCACCTAAATAATGTGTTTCGCATGGATTTGAAGCTAAACCTTCTACATCGCATGGATTTGAAGCTAAACCTTCTAGATCGCATTGATTTGTAGCTAAATCACGTGTTTCGCATGGATTAGAAGCTAAGCCTTCTACTTCGCATTAATAGGAAGCTAAAGCACGTGATTCGCTTGGATTTGAAGCTAAATCTTCTACATCGCATTCATTTGAAGCTGAAACTTGTGTTTCGCGTGGATTTGAAGGTAACTCGTTTGTTTCGCATGCAGTTGAAGCTATATCACCTTTATCCCAAGTGTTTGAAGCTCAATCATTTGTTTCGCGTGGATTTGAAGCTAAACCTTCTACATCGCATTGATTTGAAGCTAAATCTTGTGTATCGCATGGATTTGAAGCTAAACCTTCTACATCGCATTGATTTGAAGCTAAATCATGTGTTTCGCATGGATTTGAAGCTAACTCGTTTGTTTCGCATGCAGTTGTAGCTAAATAGTGTATATCACAAGTATTTCTAGCTAAACCATTTGTTTCGCATGGATTTGAAGCTAAGCCTTCTACTTCGCATTGATATCAATCTAAATCATGTGTTTCGCTTGGATTTGAAACTCACACATTTGTTTCGTATGCACTTGAAGCTAAATCATGTATATCACAAGAATTTGAAGTTAAACCATTTGTTCCGCCTGGATCTGAAGCTAAGCCATCTACTTCTCATTGACATCAAGCTAAATCATGTGTTTCGCATTGATTTGAAGCTGAATCATGTGTTCCGCACGGGTTTGAAGTTAACTCGTTTGTTTCGCCTGCAGTTGAAGCTATAACACCTATATCCCAAGTGTGTGAAGCTCAATAATTTGTTTCTCATGGATTTGAAGCTAAACCGTCTACATCGCACTGATTTTAAGCTAAATCATGTGTTTCGCATGGATTTGAAGCTACCTTGTTTGTTCCGCATGCAGTTGAAGCTAAATCATGTTTATCACAAGTATTTGATGCTAAATCATTTGTTTCGCATGGATTTGAAGCTAAGCCTTCTACTTCTCATTGACATCAATCTAAATCATGTGTTTCGCATTGATTTGAAGCTAGATCATGTGTATTGCATTGATTTGAAGCTGATTCTTTTGTCTCGCATGGAGTTGAATATAAATCACGTTTATCACAAGTATCTGAAGCAAATCCATTTGTTTCGCAAGTATTTAAAGCTAAATCATTCGGTTCGTATGGGGTTGAAGCTAAGCCTTCTACTTCGTATTGATTTGAACCCAAATCATGTGTTTCGCATGGATCTGTAGCTAACTCGTTTGTTTCGCCTGCGTTTGCAGCTACGTCACTTATATTCGCAAGTAATTGTAGCTAAATCTTTCGTTTCGCATGGATTTGAAGCTAAGCCTTCTAATTCGCATTGTTTTGAAGCTAAATAATGTGTTTCTCCTGGATTCGGAGCTAACTCGTTTGCTTCGAATGCAGTTGAAGCTAAATCATGTATATCACAAGTATTTGAAGCTAAACAATTTGTTTCGCATGGATTTGAAGCTAAGACTTCTACTTCGCCTTGATTGGAAGCTAAATCATGTGTTCTACATGGATTTGAAGCTAACTCGTTTGATTCGTCTGCATTTGAAGCTATATCACTTATATCGCAAGTATTTGAAGCTAGATCATTTGTATCGCATGGATTTGAAGCTAAGTCTTCTACTTCAACAGTGATTTGAAGCTAAATCATTTGTTTCGCATGGATTTGAAGCTAATCCATCTACATCGCATTGATTTGAGGCTAAATCAAGTGTTTCGCTTGGATTTGTAGCTAAACCTTCTAGATCGCGTTCATTAGCATCTAAATCATGTGTTTTGCATGGATTTGAAGCTAACAAGTTCGTTTCGCCAGCATTTGAAGCTATATCACTTATATCGCAAGTATATGAAGCTAAATCATTTGTTTTGCATGGATTTGAAGCTAAACATTCTACATCGCATTGATTTGCAGGTAATCATGTGTTTCGCATGGATTTGAAGCTAATCCTTCTACTTCGCATTGATTTGAAGCTAAGTCATGTGTTTCGCATGGATTTTGAAGCTAACTCGTTTGATTCGTCTGCATTTGAAGCTATATCACTTATATCCTAAGTGTTTGAAGCTCAATCGTTTGTTCCGCTTGGATTAGAAGCTAAACCTTCCACGTCGCTTTGATTCGAAGCTAAATCTAGTGTTTTTCATGGATTTGAAACTAAGTCGTTTGTTCCCCCTGCATTTGAAGCTATATCACTTATACCGCAAGTATCTGAAGCTAAATGAATTGTTTCTCATGCATTTGAAGCTAATCCTTCTAATTCGCATTGTTTTGAAGCTAAATCATGTGTTTCGCGTGGACTTGAAGCTAGCTCGTTCGTTTTGCCTGCATTTGAATCTACATCACTTATATCGCAAGTATTTGAAGCTAAATCATTTGTTTCGCATGGATTTGAAACTAAACCTTCTACATCGCATTGATTTGTAGCTAAATCATGTGTTTCGTTTGGATTTGATACTATCTCGTTTGTTTCGTCTGCATTTGAAGCAATATCACTTATATCGCAAGTATCTGAAGCTAAATCAATTGTTTCGCATGGATTTGACGCTAAGTCTTTTGTTTCGCCAGCATTTGAAGCTATATCACTTATATCGCAAGTATTTGAAGCTAAATCATTTGTTTCGGGCGGATTTGAAGATAAACCTTCTACACCGCATTGATTTGAAGCTAAATCATGTGTTTCGCATGGATTTGAAGCTAACTCATTTGTCTCTCCTGCATTCGAAGCTATATCACTTATATCGCAAATATTTAAATGTAAATCATTTGTTTCGCGCGGATTTGAAGCTAAACCTTCTACTTCGCATTGGTTTGTAGCTAAATCATGTGTATCGCATGTATTTGAAGCTAACTCGTTTGCATCGCATGCAGATGAAGTTAAATCATGTATATCACAAGTAGTTGAAACTAAACCATTTGTTTCGCATGGATTTGAAGATGGGCCGTCTACTTCGCATTGATTTGAAGCTAAATCATGTGTTTCGCATGGATTTGAAGCTAACTAGTTCGTTTCGCCAGTATTTGAATCTATATCACTTATATCGCAACTATTTGAAGCTAAATCATGTGTTTCGCTTGGATTTGAAGCTAAACCTTCTATATCGCATTCATTTGAACCAATTCATGTGTTTCGCGTGGATTTGAAGGTAACTCGTTTGTTTCGCATGCAGTTGAAGCTATATCACCTTTATCCCAAGTGTTTGAAGCTCAATCTTTGTTTCACATGGATTTGAAGCTAAACCTTCTACATCGCATTGATTTCAAGCTAACTCATTTGTTTCGCATAGAACTGAAGCTAAACCTTCTACATCGCATTGATTTGCAGCTAAACCATGTGTTTCGCATGGATTTGAAGCTAACTCGTTCGTTGCGCATACAGTTAAATCTCAATAACGTATATCACAAGTATTTGAAGCTAAACCATTTGTTTCGCATGGATTTGAAGCTAAGCCTTCTACTTCGCATTAATTGGAAGCTAAATCACGTGTTTCTCTTGGATTTGCAGCTAAACCTTCTACATCGCATTCATTTGAACCAATTCATGTGTTTCGCGTGGATTTGAAGGTAACTCGTTTGTTTCGCATGCAGTTGAAGCTAAATAATGTATATCACAAGTATTTGTAGCTAAATCATTTGTTTCGCATGGATTTGAAACTAAGCCTTCTACTTCGCATTGATTTGAAGCTAAATTATTTGCTTCGCATAGAACTGAAGCTACCTCGTTTGTTCCTCCTGCTTTTGAAGCTATATCACTTATATCGCAAGTATTTGAAGCTAAATCATATGTGTCGCATGGATTTGAAGCTGAACCTTCTACATGGCATTGATTTGCAAATGAATCATGTGTTTCGCATGGATTTGAAGCTAACTCGTTCGTTTCGCCTGTATTTGAATCTATATCACTTATATCGCAACTATTTGAAGCTAAATCATGTGTTTCGCTTGGATTTGAAGCTAAACCTTCTACATCGCATTCATTTGAACCAATTCATGTGTTTCGCGTGGATTTGAAGGTAACTCGTTTGTTTCGCATGCAGTTGAAGCTATATCACCTTTAACCCAAGTGTGTGAAGCACAATCATTTGTTTCGCATGGAATTGAAGCTAAACCTTCTACATCGCATTGATTTGAAGCTAACTCATTTGTTTCGCATAGAACTGAAGCTAAACCTTCTACATCGCATTGATTTGCAGCTAAATCATGTGTTTCGCATGGATTTGAAGCTAACTCGTTCGTTGTGCATACAGTTAAATCTCAATAACGTATATCACAAGTAATTGAAGCTAAACCATTTGTTTCGCATGGATTTGAAGCTAAGCCTTCTACTTCGCATTAATTGGAAGCTAAATCACGTGTTTCTCTTGGATTTGCAGCTAAACCTTCTACATCGCATTCATTTGAACCAATTCATGTGTTTCGCGTGGATTTGAAGGTAACTCGTTTGTTTCGCATGCAGTTGAAGCTATATCACCTTTATCCCAGGTGTTTGAAGCTCAATCATTTGTTTCGCATGGATGTGAAGCTAAACCTTTTACATCGCATTGATTTGACGCTAACTCAGGTGTTTTGCGTGGATTTGACGGTAACTCGTTTGTTTCGCATGCAGTTGGAGCTATACCACCTATATCCCAAGTGTTTGAAGCTCAATCATTTGTTTCGCATGGATTTGAAGCTAAACCTTCTACATCGCATTCATTTGAACCAATTCATGTGTTTCGCGTGGATTTGAAGCTAACTTGTTCGTTTGGCCTGCAGTTGAATCTACATCACTTATATCGCACGTATTTGAAGCTAAATCATGTGTATCGCGTGGATTTTGAAGCTAACTCGTTTGATTAGTATGCATTTGAAGCTATATCACTTATACGCCAACTGTTTGAATCTAAATCATTTGCTTCGCATGGATTTGGAGCTAAATCTTCTACATCGCATTGATTTTCAGCTAAATCATGTGTTTCGCTTGGATTTGAAGGTAACTCGTTTGTTTCGCATGCAGTTGAAGCTATAACACCTATATCCCAAGTGTGTGAAGCTCAATCATTTGTTTCGCATGGATTTGAAGATAAACCGTCTACATCGCATTGATTTTAAGCTAAATCATTTGTTTCGCATAGAACTGAAGCTACCTCGTTTGTTCCTCCTGCTTTTGAAGCTATATCACTTATATCGCAAGTATTTGAAGCTAAATCATATGTGTCGCATGGATTTGAAGCTGAACCTTCTTCATCGAATTGATTTGAAGCTAAATCTTGTGTATCGCATGGATTTGAAGCTAAACCTTCTACATCGCATTGATTTGAAGCTAAATCATGTGTTTCGCATGGATTTGAAGCTAACTCGTTTGTTTGGCCTGCAGTTGAATCTACATCACTTATATCGCAAGTATTTGAAGCTAAATCATGTGTATCGCGTGGATTTTGAAGCTAACTCGTTTGATTAGTCTGCATTTGAAGCTATATCACTTATACGCCAAGTGTTTGAAGCTAAATCAATTGTTTCGCATGGATTTGGAGCTAAACCTTCTACATCGCATTGATTTGCAGCTAAATCATGTGTTTCGCTTGGATCTGGAGCTAACTCGTTCGTTGCGCATACAGTTAAATCTAAATAACGTATATCACAAGTATTTGAAGCTAAACCATTTGTTTCGCATGGATTTGAAGCTAAGCCTTCTCCTTCGCATTAATTGGAAGCTAAATCACGTGTTTTGCATGGATTTGAAGCTGAACCTTCTACATCGCATTGATTTGCAAATGAATCATGTGTTTCGCATGGCTTTGAAGCTAACTCGTTCGTTTCGCCTGTATTTGAATCTATATCACTTATATCGCAAGTATTTGAAGCTAAATCATGTTTTTCGCTTGGATTTGAAGCTAAACCTTCTACATCGCATTGATTTGCAGCTAAATCATGTGTTTCGCTTGGATCTGGAGCTAACTCGTTCGTTGCGCATACAGTTAAATCTAAATAACGTATATCACAAGTATTTGAAGCTAAACCATTTGTTTCGCATGGATTTGAAGCTAAGCCTTCTCCTTCGCATTAATTGGAAGCTAAATCACGTGTTTTGCATGGATTTGAAGCTGAACCTTCTACATCGCATTGATTTGCAAATGAATCATGTGTTTCGCATGGCTTTGAAGCTAACTCGTTCGTTTCGCCTGTATTTGAATCTATATCACTTATATCGCAAGTATTTGAAGCTAAATCATGTTTTTCGCTTGGATTTGAAGCTAAACCTTCTACATCGCATTTATTTGAACCAATTCATGTGTTTCGCGTGGATTTGAAGGTAACTCGATTGTTTCGCATGCAGTTGAAGCTATAACACCTATATCCCAAGTGTGTGAAGCAAAATCATTTGTTTCGCATCGATCTGAAGCTAACTCGTTTGTTTCGCATGCAGTTGTAGCTAAATAATGTATATCAGAAGTATTTGTAGCTAAACCATTTGTTTCACATGGATTTGAAGCTAAGACTTCTACTCCGCATTGATTTGAAGCTAAATCATTTGTTTCGCATGGATTTTAAGCTAAACCCTCTACATCGCATTGATTTGCAACTAAATCATGTGTTTCGCATGGATCTGAAGCTAACTCGTTTGTTTCGCATGCAGTTGTAGCTAAATAATGTATATCACAAGTATTTGTAGCTAAATCATTTGTTTCGCATGGATTTGAAGCTAAGCCTTCTACTTCGCATTGATTTGAAGCTAAATCATTTGTTTCGCATAGAACTGAAGCTACCTCGTTTGTTCCTCCTGCTTTTGAAGCTATATCACTTATATCGTAAGTATTTGAAGCTAAATCATATGTGTCGCATGGATTTGAAGCTAAACCTTCTACATCGCATTGATTTGAAGCTAACTCATGTGTTTCGCGTGGATTTGAAGGTAACTCGTTTGTTTCGCATGCAGTTGGAGCTATACCACCCATATTCCAAGTGTTTGAAGCTCAATCATTTGTTTCGCATGGTTTTGAAGCTAAACCTTCTACATCGCATTGATTTTAAGCTAAATCATGTGTATCGCATGGATTTGAAGCTAACTCGTTTGTTTCGCATGCAGTTGTAGCTAAATAGTGTATATCACAAGTATTTGTAGCTAAATCATTTGTTTCGCATGGATTTGAAGCTAAGACTTTTACTCCGCATTGATTTGAAGCTAAATCATTTGTTTCGCATGGATTTGAAGCTAAACCTTCTACATCGCATTGATTTGAAGCTAAATCATGTGTATCCCATGTATTTCAAGCTAACTCGTTTGTTTCGCATGCAGTTGTAGCTAAATAATGTATATCACAAGTATTTGTAGCTAAACCATTTGTTTCGCATGGATTTGAAGCTAAGCCCTCTACTTCGCACTGATCTGAAGCTAAATCGTTTGTTTCGCATGGAATTGAAGCTACCTCGTTTGTTCCTCCAGATTTTGAAGCTATATCACTTATATCGCAAGTATTTGAAGCTAAATCATGTGCGTCGCATGGATTTGAAGGTGAACTTTCTACATCGCATTGATTTGAAGCTAAATCTTGTGTATCGCATGGATTTGAAGCTAAACCCTCTACATCGCATTGATTTGCAACTAAATCACGTGTTTCGCATGGATCTGAATCTAACTCGTTTGTTTCGCCTGCATTTGATGCTATATCACTTATATTCGCAAGCATTTGATGCTAAATCATTCGTTTCGCATGGATTTGAAGCTAAGCCTTTTACTTCGCATTGATTTGAAGTTAAATCATGTGTTTCCCTTGGATTTGAAGCTGAATCGTTTTTTTCGCATGCAGTTGAATCTATATCATTTATATCGCAAGTATCTGAAGTTAAATCATTTGTTTCTCATGGATTTGAAGCTAAACCTTCTACATCCCATGGATTTGAAGCTAAATCATGTGTTTGGCATGGATTTGAAGCTAAACCTTATACATCGCATTGATCTGCATCTGAATCATGTGTTTCGCATGGATTTGAAGCTAACTCGATTGTGTCGCATGCAGTTTAAGCTAAATCATGTATATCACAAGTATTTGAATCTAAATCATTTGATTCGCATGTGATTTGATGCTAAGCCTTCTACTTCACACTGATTTGATGCTGAATCATGTCTTTCGCATGGATTTGAAGCTAACTCGTTTGTTTCGAATGCAGTTGTAGCTAAATAATGTATATCACAAGTATTTGTAGCTAAACCATTTGTTTGCATGGATTTGAAGCTAAGCCTTCTACTTCGCATTCAATTGAAGCTAAATCATTTGTTTCGCATAGAACTGAAGCTACCTCGTTTGTTCCTCCTGCTTTTGAAGCTATATCACTTATATCGCAAGTATTTGAAGCTAAATCATATGTGTCGCATGGATTTGAAGCTGAACCTTCTACATCGAAATGATTTGAAGCTAAATCTTGTGTATCGCATGGATTTGAAGCTAAACCTTCTACATCGCATTGATTTGCAGCTAAATCATGTGTTTCGCATGGATTTGAAGCTAACTCGTTCGTTGCGCCTGCAGTTGAATCTACATCACTTATATCGCAAGTATTTGTAGCTAAATCATCTGTATCGCGTGGATTTTGAAGCTAACTCGTTTGATTAGTCTGCATTTGAAGCTATATCACTTATACCCCAAGTGTTTGAAGCTAAATCATTTGTTTCGCATGGATTTGGAGCTAAACCTTCTACATCGCATTGATTTGCAGCTAAATCATGTGTTTCGCGTGGATTTGAAGGTAACTCGTTTGTTTCGCATGCAGTTGAAGCTATAACACCTATATCCCAAGTGTGTGAAGCTCAATCATTTGTTTCGCATGGATTTGAAGATAAACCGTCTACATCGCATTGATTTTAAGCTAAATCATGTGTTTCGCATGGATTTGAAGCTAACTCGTTTGTTTCGCATGCAGTTGTAGCTAAATAGTGTATATCACGAGTATTTGTAGCTAAATCATTTGTTTCGCATGGATTTGAAGCTAAGCCTGCTACTTCGCATAGATTTGAAGCTAAATCATTTGTTTCGCATAGAACTGAAGCTAGCTCGTTTGTTCCTCCTGCTTTTGAAGCTATATCACTTATATCGCAAGTATTTGAAGCTAAATCATATGTGTCGCATGGATTTGAAGCTGAACCTTCTTCATCGAATTGATTTGAAGCTAAATCTTGTGTATCGCATGGATTTGAAGCTAAACCTTCTACATCGCATTGATTTGAAGCTAAATCATGTGTTTCGCATGGATTTGAAGCTAACTCGTTTGTTTGGCCTGCAGTTGAATCTACATCACTTATATCGCAAGTATTTGAAGCTAAATCATGTGTATCGCGTGGATTTTGAAGCTAACTCGTTTGATTAGTCTGCATTTGAAGCTATATCACTTATACGCCAAGTGTTTGAAGCTAAATCATTTGTTTCGCTTGGATTTGGAGCTAAACCTTCTACATCGCATTGATTTGATGCTAAATCATGTGTTTCGCTTGGATTTGAAGTTAACTCGTTCGTTGCGCATACAGTTAAATCTAAATAACGTATATCACAAGTATTTGAAGCTAAACCATTTGTTTCGCATGGATTTGAAGCTAAGCCTTCTCCTTCGCATTAATTGGAAGCTAAATCACGTGTTTTGCATGGATTTGAAGCTGAACCTTCTACATCGCATTGATTTGCAAATGAATCATGTGTTTCGCATGGCTTTGAAGCTAACTCGTTCGTTTCGCCTGTATTTGAATCTATATCACTTATATCGCAAGTATTTGAAGCTAAATCATGTTTTTCGCTTGGATTTGAAGCTAAACCTTCTACATCGCATTTATTTGAACCAATTCATGTGTTTCGCGTGGATTTGAAGGTAACTCGATTGTTTCGCATGCACTTGAAGCTATATCACATTTATGACAAGAGTTTGAACCTCAATCATTTGTTTCGTATGGATTTGAAGCTAAACCTTCTACATCGCATTGATTTGAAGCTAACTCATGTGTTTCGCGTGGATTTGAAGGTAACTCGTTTGTTTCGCATGCAGTTGGAGCTATACCACCCATATCCCAAGTGTTTGCAGCTCAATCATTTGTTTCGCATGGATTTGAAGCTAAACCTTCTACATCGCATTGATTTTCAGCTAAATCATGTGTTTCGCTTGGATTTGAAGCTAACTCGTTCGTTGCGCATACAATACATATAAATAACGTATATAACAAGTATTTGAAGCTAAACCATTTGTTTCGCATGGATTTGAAACTAAGCCTTCTCCATCGCATTAATTGGAAGCTAAATCACGTGTTTTGCATGGATTTGAAGCTGAACCTTCTACATGGCATTGATTTGCAAATGAATCATGTGTTTCGCATGGATTTGAAGCTAACTCGTTCGTTTCGCCTGTATTTGAATCTATATCACTTATATCGCAACTATTTGAAGCTAAATCATGTGTTTCGCTTGGATTTGAAGCTAAACCTTCTACATCGCATTCATTTGAACCAATTCATGTGTTTCGCGTGGATTTGAAGGTAACTCGTTTGTTTCGCATGCAGTTGAAGCTATATCACCTTTAACCCAAGTGTTTGAAGCTCAATCATTTGTTTCACATGGATTTGAAGCTTAACCTTCTACATCGCATTGATTTGAAGCTAACTCATGTGTGTCGCGTGGATTTGCAGGTAACTCGTTTGTTTCGCATGCAGTTGTAGCTAAATAATGTATATCACAAGTATTTGTAGCTGAATCATTTGTTTCGCATGGATTTGAAGCTAAGCCTTCTACTTCGCATTGATTTGAAGCTTAATCATTTGTTTCGCATGGATTTGAAGCAAAACCTTCTACATCGCATTGATTTTAAGCTAACTCTTATGTATCGCATTGATTTGAAGCTAATCCTTCTACTTCGCATTGAAATTGAAGCTAAATCATGTGTTTCGCATGGATTTGAAGCTAAATCATTTGTTTCGCATGGATTTGAAGCTAAATCTTCTACATCGCATTCATTTGAAGCTGAAACTTGTGTTTCGCGTGGATTTGAAGGTAACTCGTTTGTTTCGCATGCAGTTGAAGCTATATCACCTTTATCCCAAGTGTTTGAAGCTCAATCATTTGTTTCGCGTGGATTTGAAGCTAAACCTTCTACATCGCATTGATTTGAAGCTAAATCTTGTGTATCGCATGGATTTGAAGCTAAACCTTCTACATCGCATTGATTTGAAGCTAACTCATGTGTTTCGCATGGATTTGAAGCTAACTCGTTTGTTTCGCATGCAGTTGTAGCGAAATAATGTATATCACAAGTATTTCTAGCTAAACCATTTGTTTCGCATGGATTTGAAGCTAAGCCTTCTACTTCGCATTGATATCAATCTAAATCATTTGTTTCGCTTGGATTTGAAACTCACACATTTGTTTCGTATGCACTTGAAGCTAAATCATGTATATCACAAGAATTTGAAGTTAAACCATTTGTTCCGCCTGGATTTGAAGCTAAGCCGTCTACTTCTCATTGACATCAAGCTAAATCATGTGTTTCGCATTGATTTGAAGCTGAATCATGTGTTCCGCACGGGTTTGAAGTTAACTCGTTTGTTTCGCCTGCATTTGAAGCCATATCACATATATCGCAAGTATTAAAAGCAAAATCATTTGTTTCGCACGGTTTCGTAGCTAAGCTTTCTACTTCGAAATTGATTGGAATCTAAATCATGTGTTTCGCATGGATTTGAAGCTACCTTATTTGTTCCGCATGCAGTTGAAGCTAAATCATGTTTATCACAAGTATTTGATGCTAAATCATTTGTTTCGCATGGATTTGAAGCTAAGCCTTCTACTTCTAATTGACATCAATCTAAATCATGTGTTTCGCATTGATTTGAAGCTAAATCATGTGTATTGCATTGATTTGAAGCTGATTCTTTTGTCTTGCATGGAGTTGAATATAAATCACGTTTATCACACGTATCTGAAGCAAATCCATTTGTTTCGCAAGTATTTAAAGCTAAATCATTCGGTTCGTATGGGGTTGAAGCTAAGCCTTCTACTTCGTATTGATTTGAACCCAAATCATGTGTTTCGCATGGATCTGTAGCTAACTCGTTTGTTGCGCCTGTGTTTGCAGCTACGTCACTTATATTCGCAAGTAATTGTAGCTAAATCTTTCGTTTCGCATGGATTTGAAGCTAAGCCTTCTAATTCGCATTGTTTTGAAGCTAAATAATGTGTTTCTCGTGGATTCGGAGCTAACTCGTTTGCTTCGAATGCAGTTGAAGCTAAATCATGTATATCACAAGTATTTGAAGCTAAACAATTTGTTTCGCATGGATTTGAAGCTAAGACTTCTACTTCGCCTTGATTGGAAGCTAAATCATGTGTTCTACATGGATTTGAAGCTAACTCGTTTGATTCGTCTGCATTTGAAGCTATATCACTTATATCGCAAGTATTTGTAGCTAGATCATTTGTTTCGCATGGATTTGAAGCTAATCCATCTACATCGCATTGATTTGAGGCTAAATCAAGTGTTTCGCTTGGATTTGTAGCTAAACCTTCTAGATCGCGTTCATTAGCATCTAAATCATGTGTTTTGCATGGATTTGAAGCTAACAAGTTCGTTTCGCCAGCATTTGAAGCTATATCACTTATATCGCAAGTATATGAAACTAAATCATTTGTTTTGCATGGATTTGAAGCTAAACATTCTACATCGCATTGATTTGCAGGTAATCATGTGTTTCGCATGGATTTGAAGCTAATCCATCTACTTCGCATTGATTTCAAGCTAAGTCATGTGTTTCGCATGGATTTTGAAGCTAACTCGTTTGATTCGTCTGCATTTGAAGCTATATCACTTATATCCTAAGTGTTTGAAGCTCAATCGTTTGTTCCGCTTGGATTAGAAGCTAAACCTTCCACGTCGCTTTGATTCGAAGCTAAATCTAGTGTTTTTCATGGATTTGAAACTAAGTCGTTTGTCCCCCCTGCATTTGAAGCTATATCACTTATACCGCAAGTATCTGAAGCTAAATGAATTGTTTCTCATGCATTTGAAGCTAAGCCTTCTAATTCGCATTGTTTTGAAGCTAAATCATGTGTTTCGCTTGGATTTGAAGCTGAGCCTTATACTTCGCATTTATTAGAAGCTAAATCATGTGTTTCGCATGGATTGGAAGCTAAATCATGTGTTTTGCATGGATTTGAAGCTAATTCGTGTGTATCGCATGGCTTTTGAAGCTAAATCATGTGTTTCGCATGGGGTTGAAGCTAAGCCATCTACTTCGCATTGATTTGAAGCTAAATCATGTGTTTCGCGTGGACTTGAAGCTATCTGGTTGGTTTCGCATGCATTTGAAGCTAAATCACTTGTATCGCAAGTATCCGAAGCTAAATCAATTGTTTCGCATAGATTTGAAGCTAAACCTTCTACATCGCATTGATTTGCATCTAAATTCATGTGTTTCGCGTGGACTTGAAGCTAGCTCGTTCGTTTTGCCTGCATTTGAATCTACATCACTTATATCGCAAGTATTTGAAGCTAAATCATGTGTTTCGCATGGCTTTGAAGCTAACTCGATCGTTTCGACTGCATATGAAGCTATGTCATTTATATCGCAAGTATTTGAAGCTAAATCATTTGTTTCGCATGGATTTGAAGCTAGGCCTTCTACTTTGCATTGATTTGAAGCTAAATCACGTGTTTTGCATGTATTTGAAGCAAACTCGTTTGATTCGCATGCAGTTGAAACTAAATCATGTATATCACAAGTATTTGCAGCTAAACCATTTGATTCGCATGGATTTGAAGCTAAGCCTTCAACTTCGCATTGATTTGAAGCTAAATCATATGTGTCGCATGTATTTGAAGCCAACTCGTTTGTTTCCCCTGCATTTGAAGCTATATCACTTATACCGCAAGTTCCTGTGCTAAATCATTTGCTTCGCATGTATTTGTAGCTAAACCTTCTACATCGCATTGATTTGAAGCTAAATAATTTGTGTCGCATGTATTTGAGGCTAATCCTTCTACATCGCATTGAGTTGAAGCAAAATAATGTGTTTCGCATGGATTTGATGCTAACTCGTTTGTTTCGGATGCAGTTGAAGCTAATTCATGTATATCGCAGGTATTTGAAGCTAAACCATTTGTTTCGTATGGATTTGAAGCTAACCCTTCTACTTGGTATTGAAATGAAGATAAATCATGTGTTTTGCCTGGATTTGAAGCTAACTCGTTTGTTCTGTCTGCATTTGAAGCTACCTCATTTATATCGCAATTATCTGAAGCTAAATCATTTGTTTCTCATGTATTTGAAGCAAAGCCTTCGACTTCGCTTTGATTAAAGCCTAAATCATTGTTTCGGTTGGATTTGAAGCTAACTCGTTTGTTTCGCATGCAGTTGAAGCTATAACACCTATATCCCAAGTGTGTGAAGCACAATCATTTGTTTCGCATGGAATTGAAGCTAAACCTTCTACATCGCATTGATTTGAAGCTAACTCATTTGTTTCGCATAGAACTGAAGCTAAACCTTCTACATCGCATTGATTTGCAGCTAAATCATGTGTTTCGCATGGATTTGAAGCTAACTTGATTGTATCCTCAGCATTTGAAGTTACTTCATTTATATCGCAAGTATATGAAGCTAAATCATATGTGTTCCGCTTGCTTTTGAAGCTAAACCTTCTACATCGCATTCATTTGAAGCTAAATCATGTGTTTCGCATGGATTTGAAGCTAAACCTTCTACATCGCATTGATTTGAAGCTAACTCGTTCGTTGCGCATACAGTTAAATCTCAATAACGTATATCACAAGTAATTGAAGCTAAACCATTTGTTTCGCATGGATTTGAAGCTAAGCCTTCTACTTCGCATTAATTGGAAGCTAAATCACGTGTTTCTCTTGGATTTGCAGCTAAACCTTCTACATCGCATTCATTTGAACCAATTCATGTGTTTCGCGTGGATTTGAAGCTAACTTGTTCGTTTGGCCTGCAGTTGAATCTACATCACTTATATCGCAAGTATTTGAAGCTAAATCATGTGTATCGCGTGGATTTTGAAGCTAACTCGTTTGATTAGTATGCATTTGAAGCTATATCACTTATACGCCAACTGTTTGAAGCTAAATCATTTGCTTCGCATGGATTTGGAGCTAAATCTTCTACATCGCATTGATTTTCAGCTAAATCATGTGTTTCGCTTGGATTTGAAGGTAACTCGTTTGTTTCGCATGCAGTTGAAGCTATAACACCTATATCCCAAGTGTGTGAAGCTCAATCATTTGTTTCGCATGGATTTGAAGATAAACCGTCTACATCGCATTGATTTTAAGCTAAATCATTTGTTTCGCATAGAACTGAAGCTACCTCGTTTGTTCCTCCTGCTTTTGAAGCTATATCACTTATATCGCAAGTATTTGAAGCTAAATCATATGTGTCGCATGGATTTGAAGCTGAACCTTCTTCATCGAATTGATTTGAAGCTAAATCTTGTGTATCGCATGGATTTGAAGCTAAACCTTCTACATCGCATTGATTTGAAGCTAAATCATGTGTTTCGCATGGATTTGAAGCTAACTCGTTTGTTTGGCCTGCAGTTGAATCTACATCACTTATATCGCAAGTATTTGAAGCTAAATCATGTGTATCGCGTGGATTTTGAAGCTAACTCGTTTGATTAGTCTGCATTTGAAGCTATATCACTTATACGCCAAGTGTTTGAAGCTAAATCAATTGTTTCGCATGGATTTGGAGCTAAACCTTCTACATCGCATTGATTTGCAGCTAAATCATGTGTTTCGCTTGGATCTGGAGCTAACTCGTTCGTTGCGCATACAGTTAAATCTAAATAACGTATATCACAAGTATTTGAAGCTAAACCATTTGTTTCGCATGGATTTGAAGCTAAGCCTTCTCCTTCGCATTAATTGGAAGCTAAATCACGTGTTTTGCATGGATTTGAAGCTGAACCTTCTACATCGCATTGATTTGCAAATGAATCATGTGTTTCGCATGGCTTTGAAGCTAACTCGTTCGTTTCGCCTGTATTTGAATCTATATCACTTATATCGCAAGTATTTGAAGCTAAATCATGTTTTTCGCTTGGATTTGAAGCTAAACCTTCTACATCGCATTTATTTGAACCAATTCATGTGTTTCGCGTGGATTTGAAGGTAACTCGATTGTTTCGCATGCAGTTGAAGCTATATCACATTTATGCCAAGTGTTTGAACCTCAATCATTTGTTTCGTATGGATTTGAAGCTAAACCTTCTACATCGCATTGATTTGAAGCTAACTCATGTGTTTCGCGTGGATTTGAAGGTAACTCGTTTGTTTCGCATGCAGTTGAAGCTATAACACCTATATCCCAAGTGTGTGAAGCAAAATCATTTGTTTCGCATGGATTTGAATCTAAACCGTCTACATCGCATTGATTTTAAGCTAAATCATGTGTTTCGCATCGATCTGAAGCTAACTCGTTTGTTTCGCATGCAGTTGTAGCTAAATAATGTATATCACAAGTATTTGTAGCTAAACCATTTGTTTCACATGGATTTGAAGCTAAGACTTCTACTCCGCATTGATTTGAAGCTAAATCATTTGTTTCGCATGGATTTTAAGCTAAACCCTCTACATCGCATTGATTTGCAACTAAATCATGTGTTTCGCATGGATCTGAAGCTAACTCGTTTGTTTCGCATGCAGTTGTAGCTAAATAATGTATATCACAAGTATTTGTAGCTAAATCATTTGTTTCGCATGGATTTGAAGCTAAGCCTTCTAATTCGCATTGTTTTGAAGCTAAATCATGTGTTTCGCTTGGATTTGAAGCTGAGCCTTATACTTCGCATTTATTAGAAGCTAAATCATGTGTTTCGCATGGATTGGAAGCTAAATCATGTGTTTTGCATGGATTTGAAGCTAATTCGTGTGTATCGCATGGCTTTTGAAGCTAAATCATGTGTTTCGCATGGGGTTGAAGCTAAGCCATCTACTTCGCATTGATTTGAAGCTAAATCATGTGTTTCGCGTGGACTTGAAGCTATCTGGTTGGTTTCGCATGCATTTGAAGCTAAATCACTTGTATCGCAAGTATCCGAAGCTAAATCAATTGTTTCGCATAGATTTGAAGCTAAACCTTCTGCATCGCATTGATTTGCATCTAAATTCATGTGTTTCGCGTGGACTTGAAGCTAGCTCGTTCGTTTTGCCTGCATTTGAATCTACATCACTTATATCGCAAGTATTTGAAGCTAAATCATTTGTTTCGCATGGATTTGAAACTAAACCTTCTACATCGCATTGATTTGTAGCTAAATCATGTGTTTCGTTTGGATTTGATACTATCTCGTTTGTTTCGTCTGCATTTGAAGCAATATCACTTATATCGCAAGTATCTGAAGCTAAATCAATTGTTTCGCATGGATTTGACGCTAAGTCTTTTGTTTCGCCAGCATTTGAAGCTATATCACTTATATCGCAAGTATTTGAAGCTAAATCATTTGTTTCGGGCGGATTTGAAGATAAACCTTCTACAGCGCATTGATTTGAAGGTAAATCATGTGTTTCGCATGGATTTGAAGCTAACTCATTTGTCTCTCCTGCATTCGAAGCTATATCACTTATATCGCAAATATTTAAATGTAAATCATTTGTTTCGCGCGGATTTGAAGATGGGCCGTCTACTTCGCAAGTATTTGAAGCTAAATCATTTGTTTCGCATGGATTTGAAGCTAGGCCTTCTACTTTGCATTGATTTGAAGCTAAATCACGTGTTTTGCATGTATTTGAAGCAAACTCGTTTGATTCGCATGCAGTTGAAACTAAATCATGTATATCACAAGTATTTGCAGCTAAACCATTTGATTCGCAATGGATTTGAAGCTAAGCCTTCAACTTCGCATTGATTTGAAGCTAAATCATATGTGTCGCATGTATTTGAAGCCAACTCGTTTGTTTCCCCTGCATTTGAAGCTATATCACTTATACCGCAAGTTCCTGTGCTAAATCATTTGCTTCGCATGGATTTGTAGCTAAACCTTCTACATCGCATTGATTTGAAGCTAAATAATTTGTGTCGCATGTATTTGAGGCTAATCCTTCTACATCGCATTGAGTTGAAGCAAAATAATGTGTTTCGCATGGATTTGATGCTAACTCGTTTGTTTCGGATGCAGTTGAAGCTAATTCATGTATATCGCAGGTATTTGAAGCTAAACCATTTGTTTCGCATGGATTTGAAGCTAACCCTTCTACTTGGTATTGAAATGAAGATAAATCATGTGTTTTGCCTGGATTTGAAGCTAACTCGTTTGTTCTGTCTGCATTTGAAGCTACCTCATTTATATCGCAATTATCTGAAGCTAAATCATTTGTTTCTCATGTATTTGAAGCAAAGCCTTCGACTTCGCTTTGATTAAAGCCTAAATCATTGTTTCGGTTGGATTTGAAGCTAACTCGTTTGTTTCGCATGCAGTTGAAGCTATAACACCTATATCCCAAGTGTGTGAAGCACAATCATTTGTTTCGCATGGAATTGAAGCTAAACCTTCTACATCGCATTGATTGAAGCTAACTCATTTGTTTCGCATAGAACTGAAGCTAAACCTTCTACATCGCATTGATTTGCAGCTAAATCATGTGTTCGCATGGATTTGAAGCTAACTCGTTCGTTGTGCATACAGTTAAATCTCAATAACGTATATCACAAGTAATTGAAGCTAAACCATTTGTTTCGCATGGATTTGAAGCTAAGCCTTCTACTTCGCATTAATTGGAAGCTAAATCACGTGTTTCTCTTGGATTTGCAGCTAAACCTTCTACATCGCATTCATTTGAACCAATTCATGTGTTTCGCGTGGATTTGAAGGTAACTCGTTTGTTTCGCATGCAGTTGAAGCTATATCACCTTATCCCAGGTGTTTGAAGCTCAATCATTTGTTTCGCATGGATTTGAAGCTAAACCTTTTACATCGCATTGATTTGACGCTAACTCAGGTGTTTTGCGTGGATTTGACGGTAACTCGTTTGTTTCGCATGCAGTTGGAGCTATACCACCTATATCCCAAGTGTTTGAAGCTCAATCATTTGTTTCGCATGGATTTGAAGCTAAACCTTCTACATCGCATTCATTTGAACCAATTCATGTGTTTCGCGTGGATTTGAAGGTACTCGTTTGTTTCGCATGCAGTTGAAGTTATATCACCTTTATCCCAAGTGTTTGAAGCTCAATCATTTGTTTCACATGGATTTGAAGCTAAACCTTCTACATCGCATTGATTTGAAGCTAACTCATTTGATTTGCATAGAACTGAAGCTAAACCTTCTACATCGCATTGATTTGCAGCTAAATCATGTGTTTCGCATGGATTTGAAGCTAACTCGTTCGTTGCGCATACAGTTAAATCTCAATAACGTATATCACAAGTAATTGAAGCTAAACCATTTGTTTCGCATGGATTTGAAGCTAAGCCTTCTACTTCGCATTAATTGGAAGCTAAATCACGTGTTTCTCTTGGATTTGCAGCTAAACCTTCTACATCGCATTCATTTGAACCAATTCATGTGTTTCGCATGGATTTGAAGCTAAGCCTTCTCCTTCGCATTAATTGGAAGCTAAATCACGTGTTTTGCATGGATTTGAAGCTGAACCTTCTACATCGCATTGATTTGCAAATGAATCATGTGTTTCGCATGGCTTTGAAGCTAACTCGTTCGTTTCGCCTGTATTTGAATCTATATCACTTATATCGCAAGTATTTGAAGCTAAATCATGTTTTTCGCTTGGATTTGAAGCTAAACCTTCTACATCGCATTTATTTGAACCAATTCATGTGTTTCGCGTGGATTTGAAGGTAACTCGATTGTTTCGCATGCACTTGAAGCTATATCACATTTATGCCAAGAGTTTGAACCTCAATCATTTGTTTCGTATGGATTTGAAGCTAAACCTTCTACATCGCATTGATTTGAAGCTAACTCATGTGTTTCGCGTGGATTTGAAGGTAACTCGTTTGTTTCGCATGCAGTTGGAGCTATACCACCCATATCCCAAGTGTTTGCAGCTCAATCATTTGTTTCGCATGGATTTGAAGCTAAACCTTCTACATCGCATTGATTTTCAGCTAAATCATGTGTTTCGCTTGGATTTGAAGCTAACTCGTTCGTTGCGCATACAATACATATAAATAACGTATATAACAAGTATTTGAAGCTAAACCATTTGTTTCGCATGGATTTGAAACTAAGCCTTCTCCATCGCATTAATTGGAAGCTAAATCACGTGTTTTGCATGGATTTGAAGCTGAACCTTCTACATCGCATTGATTTGCAAATGAATCATGTGTTTCGCATGGCTTTGAATCTAGCTCGTTCGTTTCGCCTGTATTTGAATCTATATCACTTATATCGCAAGTATTTGAAGCTAAATCATGTGTTTCGCTTGGATTTGAAGCTAAACCTTCTACATCGCATTCATTTGAACCAATTCATGTGTTTCGCGTGGATCTGAAGGTAACTCGATTGTTTCGCATGCAGTTGAAGCTATATCACATTTATCCCAAGTGTTTGAAGCTCAATCATTTGTTTCGTATGGATTTGAAGCTAAACCTTCTACATCGCATTGAGTTGAAGCTAACTCATGTGTTTCGCGTGGATTTGAAGGTAACTCGTTTGTTTCGCATGCAGTTGAAGCTATAATACCTATATCCCAAGTGTGTGAAGCTCAATCATTTGTTTCTCATGGATTTGAAGCTAAACCGTCTACATCGCATTGATTTTAAGCTAAATCATGTGTTTCGCATGGATTTGAAGCTAACTCGTTTGTTTCGCATGCAGTTGTAGCTAAATAATGTATATCACAAGTATTTGTAGCTAAATCATTTGTTTCGCATGGATTTGAAGCTAAGCCTTCTACTTCGCATTCATTTGAAGCTAAATCATTTGTTTCGCATAGAACTGAAGCTACTTCGTTTGTTCCTCCTGCTTTTGAAGCTATATCACTTATATCGCAAGTATTTGAAGCTAAATCATATGTGTCGCATGGATTTGAAGCTGAACCTTCTACATCAAATTGATTTGAAGCTAAATCTTGTGTATCGCATGGATTTGAAGCTAAACCTTCTACATCGCATTGATTTGCAGCTAAATCATGTGTTTCGCATGGATTTGAAGCTAACTCGTTCGTTGCGGCTGCAGTTGAATCTACATCACTTATATCGCAAGTATTTGAAGCTAAATCATCTGTATCGCGTGGATTTTGAAGCTAACTCGTTTGATTAGTCTGCATTTGAAGCTATATCACTTATACCCCAAGTGTTTGAAGCTAAATCATTTGTTTCGCATGGATTTGGAGCTAAACCTTCTACATCACATTGATTTGCAGCTAAATCATGTGTTTCGCGTGGATTTGAAGGTAACTCGTTTGTTTCGCATGCAGTTGAAGCTATAACACCTATATCCCAAGTGTGTGAAGCAAAATCATTTGTTTCGCATGGATTTGAAGCTAAACCTTCTACATCGCATTGATTTGAAGCTAACTCATGTGTTTCGCGTGGATTTGAAGGTAACTCGTTTGTTTCGCATGCAGTTGTAGCTAAATAATGTATATCACAAGTATTTGTAGCTAAATCATTTGTTTCGCATGGATTTGAAGCTAAGCCTTCTACTTCGCATTCATTTGAAGCTAAATCATTTGTTTCGCATAGAACTGAAGCTACTTCGTTTGTTCCTCCTGCTTTTGAAGCTATATCACTTATATCGCAAGTATTTGAAGCTAAATCATATGTGTCGCATGGATTTGAAGCTGAACCTTCTACATCAAATTGATTTGAAGCTAAATCTTGTGTATCGCATGGATTTGAAGCTAAACCTTCTACATCGCATTGATTTGCAGCTAAATCATGTGTATCACATGGCTTTTGAAGCTAACTCGTTTGATTCGTCTGCATTTGAAACTATATCAATTATATCGCAAGTATTTGAAGCTAAATCATATGTTTCGCATGTATTTGAAGCTAAGACTTCTACGTCGCATTGATTTGCATGTAAATCATTTGTTTTGCATGGATTTGAAGCTAAACCTTCTACGTCGCATTGATTTGCAGCAAAATCATGTGCATCGCATGGAGTTGAAGCTAACTCGATCGTTTCGACTGCATATGAAGCTATGTCATTTATATCGCAAGTATTTGAAGCTAAATCATTTGTTTCGCATGGATTTGAAGCTAGGCCTTCTACTTTGCATTGATTTGAAGCTAAATCACGTGTTTTGCATGTATTTGAAGCAAACTCGTTTGATTCGCATGCAGTTGAAACTAAATCATGTATATCACAAGTATTTGCAGCTAAACCATTTGATTCGCATGGATTTGAAGCTAAGCCTTCAACTTCGCATTGATTTGAAGCTAAATCATATGTGTCGCATGTATTTGAAGCCAACTCGTTTGTTTCCCCTGCATTTGAAGCTATATCACTTATACCGCAAGTTCCTGTGCTAAATCATTTGCTTCGCATGTATTTGTAGCTAAACCTTCTACATCGCATTGATTTGAAGCTAAATAATTTGTGTCGCATGTATTTGAGGCTAATCCTTCTACATCGCATTGAGTTGAAGCAAAATAATGTGTTTCGCATGGATTTGATGCTAACTCGTTTGTTTCGGATGCAGTTGAAGCTAATTCATGTATATCGCAGGTATTTGAAGCTAAACCATTTGTTTCGTATGGATTTGAAGCTAACCCTTCTACTTGGTATTGAAATGAAGATAAATCATGTGTTTTGCCTGGATTTGAAGCTAACTCGTTTGTTCTGTCTGCATTTGAAGCTACCTCATTTATATCGCAATTATCTGAAGCTAAATCATTTGTTTCTCATGTATTTGAAGCAAAGCCTTCGACTTCGCTTTGATTAAAGCCTAAATCATTGTTTCGGTTGGATTTGAAGCTAACTCGTTTGTTTCGCATGCAGTTGAAGCTATAACACCTATATCCCAAGTGTGTGAAGCACAATCATTTGTTTCGCATGGAATTGAAGCTAAACCTTCTACATCGCATTGATTTGAAGCTAACTCATTTGTTTCGCATAGAACTGAAGCTAAACCTTCTACATCGCATTGATTTGCAGCTAAATCATGTGTTTCGCATGGATTTGAAGCTAACTCGTTCGTTGTGCATACAGTTAAATCTCAATAACGTATATCACAAGTAATTGAAGCTAAACCATTTGTTTCGCATGGATTTGAAGCTAAGCCTTCTACTTCGCATTAATTGGAAGCTAAATCACGTGTTTCTCTTGGATTTGCAGCTAAACCTTCTACATCGCATTCATTTGAACCAATTCATGTGTTTCGCGTGGATTTGAAGGTAACTCGTTTCTTTCGCATGCAGTTGAAGCTATATCACCTTTATCCCAGGTGTTTGAAGCTCAATCATTTGTTTCGCATGGATTTGAAGCTAAACCTTTTACATCGCATTGATTTGACGCTAACTCAGGTGTTTTGCGTGGATTTGACGGTAACTCGTTTGTTTCGGATGCAGTTGGAGCTATACCACCTATATCCCAAGTGTTTGAAGCTCAATCATTTGTTTCGCATGGATTTGAAGCTAAACCTTCTACATCGCATTCATTTGAACCAATTCATGTGTTTCGCGTGGATTTGAAGGTAACTCGTTTGTTTCGCATGCAGTTGAAGTTATATCACCTTTATCCCAAGTGTTTGAAGCTCAATCATTTGTTTCACATGGATTTGAAGCTAAACCTTCTACATCGCATTGATTTGAAGCTAACTCATTTGTTTTGCATAGAACTGAAGCTAAACCTTCTACATCGCATTGATTTGCAGCTAAATCATGTGTTTCGCATGGATTTGAAGCTAACTCGTTCGTTGCGCATACAGTTAAATCTCAATAACGTATATCACAAGTAATTGAAGCTAAACCATTTGTTTCGCATGGATTTGAAGCTAAGCCTTCTACTTCTCATTAATTGGAAGCTAAATCACGTGTTTCTCTTGGATTTGCAGCTAAACCTTCTACATCGCATTCATTTGAACCAATTCATGTGTTTCGCGTGGATTTGAAGCTAACTTGTTCGTTTGGCCTGCAGTTGAATCTACATCACTTATATCGCAAGTATTTGAAGCTAAATCATGTGTATCGCGTGGATTTTGAAGCTAACTCGTTTGATTAGTATGCATTTGAAGCTATATCACTTATACGCCAACTGTTTGAAGCTAAATCATTTGCTTCGCATGGATTTGGAGCTAAATCTTCTACATCGCATTGATTTTCAGCTAAATCATGTGTTTCGCTTGGATTTGAAGGTAACTCGTTTGTTTCGCATGCAGTTGAAGCTATAACACCTATATCCCAAGTGTGTGAAGCTCAATCATTTGTTTCGCATGGATTTGAAGATAAACCGTCTACATCGCATTGATTTTAAGCTAAATCATTTGTTTCGCATAGAACTGAAGCTACCTCGTTTGTTCCTCCTGCTTTTGAAGCTATATCACTTATATCGCAAGTATTTGAAGCTAAATCATATGTGTCGCATGGATTTGAAGCTGAACCTTCTTCATCGAATTGATTTGAAGCTAAATCTTGTGTATCGCATGGATTTGAAGCTAAACCTTCTACATCGCATTGATTTGAAGCTAAATCATGTGTTTCGCATGGATTTGAAGCTAACTCGTTTGTTTGGCCTGCAGTTGAATCTACATCACTTATATCGCAAGTATTTGAAGCTAAATCATGTGTATCGCGTGGATTTTGAAGCTAACTCGTTTGATTAGTCTGCATTTGAAGCTATATCACTTATACGCCAAGTGTTTGAAGCTAAATCAATTGTTTCGCATGGATTTGGAGCTAAACCTTCTACATCGCATTGATTTGCAGCTAAATCATGTGTTTCGCTTGGATCTGGAGCTATCTCGTTCGTTGCGCATACAGTTAAATCTAAATAACGTATATCACAAGTATTTGAAGCTAAACCATTTGTTTCGCATGGATTTGAAGCTAAGCCTTCTCCTTCGCATTAATTGGAAGCTAAATCACGTGTTTTGCATGGATTTGAAGCTGAACCTTCTACATCGCATTGATTTGCAAATGAATCATGTGTTTCGCATGGCTTTGAAGCTAACTCGTTCGTTTCGCCTGTATTTGAATCTATATCACTTATATCGCAAGTATTTGAAGCTAAATCATGTTTTTCGCTTGGATTTGAAGCTAAACCTTCTACATCGCATTTATTTGAACCAATTCATGTGTTTCGCGTGGATTTGAAGGTAACTCGATTGTTTCGCATGCAGTTGAAGCTATATCACATTTATGCCAAGTGTTTGAACCTCAATCATTTGTTTCGTATGGATTTGAAGCTAAACCTTCTACATCGCATTGATTTGAAGCTAACTCATGTGTTTCGCGTGGATTTGAAGGTAACTCGTTTGTTTCGCATGCAGTTGAAGCTATAACACCTATATCCCAAGTGTGTGAAGCAAAATCATTTGTTTCGCATGGATTTGAAGCTAAACCGTCTACATCGCATTGATTTTAAGCTAAATCATGTGTTTCGCATCGATCTGAAGCTAACTCGTTTGTTTCGCATGCAGTTGTAGCTAAATAATGTATATCACAAGTATTTGTAGCTAAACCATTTGTTTCACATGGATTTGAAGCTAAGACTTCTACTCCGCATTGATTTGAAGCTAAATCATTTGTTTCGCATGGATTTTAAGCTAAACCCTCTACATCGCATTGATTTGCAACTAAATCATGTGTTTCGCATGGATCTGAAGCTAACTCGTTTGTTTCGCATGCAGTTGTAGCTAAATAATGTATATCACAAGTATTTGTAGCTAAATCATTTGTTTCGCATGGATTTGAAGCTAAGCCTTCTAATTCGCATTGTTTTGAAGCTAAATCATGTGTTTCGCTTGGATTTGAAGCTGAGCCTTATACTTCGCATTTATTAGAAGCTAAATCATGTGTTTCGCATGGATTGGAAGCTAAATCATGTGTTTTGCATGGATTTGAAGCTAATTCGTGTGTATCGCATGGCTTTTGAAGCTAAATCATGTGTTTCGCATGGGGTTGAAGCTAAGCCATCTACTTCGCATTGATTTGAAGCTAAATCATGTGTTTCGCGTGGACTTGAAGCTATCTGGTTGGTTTCGCATGCATTTGAAGCTAAATCACTTGTATCGCAAGTATCCGAAGCTAAATCAATTGTTTCGCATAGATTTGAAGCTAAACCTTCTACATCGCATTGATTTGCATCTAAATTCATGTGTTTCGCGTGGACTTGAAGCTAGCTCGTTCGTTTTGCCTGCATTTGAATCTACATCACTTATATCGCAAGTATTTGAAGCTAAATCATTTGTTTCGCATGGATTTGAAACTAAACCTTCTACATCGCATTGATTTGTAGCTAAATCATGTGTTTCGTTTGGATTTGATACTATCTCGTTTGTTTCGTCTGCATTTGAAGCAATATCACTTATATCGCAAGTATCTGAAGCTAAATCAATTGTTTCGCATGGATTTGACGCTAAGTCTTTTGTTTCGCCAGCATTTGAAGCTATATCAATTATATCGCAAGTATTTGAAGCTAAATCATTTGTTTCGGGCGGATTTGAAGATAAACCTTCTACAGCGCATTGATTTGAAGGTAAATCATGTGTTTCGCATGGATTTGAAGCTAACTCATTTGTCTCTCCTGCATTCGAAGCTATATCACTTATATCGCAAATATTTAAATGTAAATCATTTGTTTCGCGCGGATTTGAAGATGGGCCGTCTACTTCGCAAGTATTTGAAGCTAAATCATTTGTTTCGCATGGATTTGAAGCTAGGCCTTCTACTTTGCATTGATTTGAAGCTAAATCACGTGTTTTGCATGTATTTGAAGCAAACTCGTTTGATTCGCATGCAGTTGAAACTAAATCATGTATATCACAAGTATTTGCAGCTAAACCATTTGATTCGCATGGATTTGAAGCTAAGCCTTCAACTTCGCATTGATTTGAAGCTAAATCATATGTGTCGCATGTATTTGAAGCCAACTCGTTTGTTTCCCCTGCATTTGAAGCTATATCACTTATACCGCAAGTTCCTGTGCTAAATCATTTGCTTCGCATGTATTTGTAGCTAAACCTTCTACATCGCATTGATTTGAAGCTAAATAATTTGTGTCGCATGTATTTGAGGCTAATCCTTCTACATCGCATTGAGTTGAAGCAAAATAATGTGTTTCGCATGGATTTGATGCTAACTCGTTTGTTTCGGATGCAGTTGAAGCTAATTCATGTATATCGCAGGTATTTGAAGCTAAACCATTTGTTTCGCATGGATTTGAAGCTAACCCTTCTACTTGGTATTGAAATGAAGATAAATCATGTGTTTTGCCTGGATTTGAAGCTAACTCGTTTGTTCTGTCTGCATTTGAAGCTACCTCATTTATATCGCAATTATCTGAAGCTAAATCATTTGTTTCTCATGTATTTGAAGCAAAGCCTTCGACTTCGCTTTGATTAAAGCCTAAATCATTGTTTCGGTTGGATTTGAAGCTAACTCGTTTGTTTCGCATGCAGTTGAAGCTATAACACCTATATCCCAAGTGTGTGAAGCACAATCATTTGTTTCGCATGGAATTGAAGCTAAACCTTCTACATCGCATTGATTTGAAGCTAACTCATTTGTTTCGCATAGAACTGAAGCTAAACCTTCTACATCGCATTGATTTGCAGCTAAATCATGTGTTTCGCATGGATTTGAAGCTAACTCGTTCGTTGTGCATACAGTTAAATCTCAATAACGTATATCACAAGTAATTGAAGCTAAACCATTTGTTTCGCATGGATTTGAAGCTAAGCCTTCTACTTCGCATTAATTGGAAGCTAAATCACGTGTTTCTCTTGGATTTGCAGCTAAACCTTCTACATCGCATTCATTTGAACCAATTCATGTGTTTCGCGTGGATTTGAAGGTAACTCGTTTGTTTCGCATGCAGTTGAAGCTATATCACCTTTATCCCAGGTGTTTGAAGCTCAATCATTTGTTTCGCATGGATTTGAAGCTAAACCTTTTACATCGCATTGATTTGACGCTAACTCAGGTGTTTTGCGTGGATTTGACGGTAACTCGTTTGTTTCGCATGCAGTTGGAGCTATACCACCTATATCCCAAGTGTTTGAAGCTCAATCATTTGTTTCGCATGGATTTGAAGCTAAACCTTCTACATCGCATTCATTTGAACCAATTCATGTGTTTCGCGTGGATTTGAAGGTAACTCGTTTGTTTCGCATGCAGTTGAAGTTATATCACCTTTATCCCAAGTGTTTGAAGCTCAATCATTTGTTTCACATGGATTTGAAGCTAAACCTTCTACATCGCATTGATTTGAAGCTAACTCATTTGTTTTGCATAGAACTGAAGCTAAACCTTCTACATCGCATTGATTTGCAGCTAAATCATGTGTTTCGCATGGATTTGAAGCTAACTCGTTCGTTGCGCATACAGTTAAATCTCAATAACGTATATCACAAGTAATTGAAGCTAAACCATTTGTTTCGCATGGATTTGAAGCTAAGCCTTCTACTTCGCATTAATTGGAAGCTAAATCACGTGTTTCTCTTGGATTTGCAGCTAAACCTTCTACATCGCATTCATTTGAACCAATTCATGTGTTTCGCATGGATTTGAAGCTAAGCCTTCTCCTTCGCATTAATTGGAAGCTAAATCACGTGTTTTGCATGGATTTGAAGCTGAACCTTCTACATCGCATTGATTTGCAAATGAATCATGTGTTTCGTATGGCTTTGAAGCTAACTCGTTCGTTTCGCCTGTATTTGAATCTATATCACTTATATCGCAAGTATTTGAAGCTAAATCATGTTTTTCGCTTGGATTTGAAGCTAAACCTTCTACATCGCATTTATTTGAACCAATTCATGTGTTTCGCGTGGATTTGAAGGTAACTCGATTGTTTCGCATGCACTTGAAGCTATATCACATTTATGCCAAGAGTTTGAACCTCAATCATTTGTTTCGTATGGATTTGAAGCTAAACCTTCTACATCGCATTGATTTGAAGCTAACTCATGTGTTTCGCGTGGATTTGAAGGTAACTCGTTTGTTTCGCATGCAGTTGGAGCTATACCACCCATATCCCAAGTGTTTGCAGCTCAATCATTTGTTTCGCATGGATTTGAAGCTATACCTTCTACATCGCATTGATTTTCAGCTAAATCATGTGTTTCGCTTGGATTTGAAGCTAACTCGTTCGTTGCGCATACAATACATATAAATAACGTATATAACAAGTATTTGAAGCTAAACCATTTGTTTCGCATGGATTTGAAACTAAGCCTTCTCCATCGCATTAATTGGAAGCTAAATCACGTGTTTTGCATGGATTTGAAGCTGAACCTTCTACATCGCATTGATTTGCAAATGAATCATGTGTTTCGCATGGCTTTGAATCTAGCTCGTTCGTTTCGCCTGTATTTGAATCTATATCACTTATATCGCAAGTATTTGAAGCTAAATCATGTGTTTCGCTTGGATTTGAAGCTAAACCTTCTACATCGCATTCATTTGAACCAATTCATGTGTTTCGCGTGGATCTGAAGGTAACTCGATTGTTTCGCATGCAGTTGAAGCTATATCACATTTATCCCAAGTGTTTGAAGCTCAATCATTTGTTTCGTATGGATTTGAAGCTAAACCTTCTACATCGCATTGAGTTGAAGCTAACTCATGTGTTTCGCGTGGATTTGAAGATAACTCGTTTGTTTCGCATGCAGTTGAAGCTATAATACCTATATCCCAAGTGTGTGAAGCTCAATCATTTGTTTCTCATGGATTTGAAGCTAAACCGTCTACATCGCATTGATTTTAAGCTAAATCATGTGTTTCGCATGGATTTGAAGCTAACTCGTTTGTTTCGCATGCAGTTGTAGCTAAATAATGTATATCACAAGTATTTGTAGCTAAATCATTTGTTTCGCATGGATTTGAAGCTAAGCCTTCTACTTCGCATTCATTTGAAGCTAAATCATTTGTTTCGCATAGAACTGAAGCTACTTCGTTTGTTCCTCCTGCTTTTGAAGCTATATCACTTATATCGCAAGTATTTGAAGCTAAATCATATGTGTCGCATGGATTTGAAGCTGAACCTTCTACATCAAATTGATTTGAAGCTAAATCTTGTGTATCGCATGGATTTGAAGCTAAACCTTCTACATCGCATTGATTTGCAGCTAAATCGTGTGTTTCGCATGGATTTGAAGCTAACTCGTTCGTTGCGGCTGCAGTTGAATCTACATCACTTATATCGCAAGTATTTGAAGCTAAATCATCTGTATCGCGTGGATTTTGAAGCTAACTCGTTTGATTAGTCTGCATTTGAAGCTATATCACTTATACCCCAAGTGTTTGAAGCTAAATCATTTGTTTCGCATGGATTTGGAGCTAAACCTTCTACATCACATTGATTTGCAGCTAAATCATGTGTTTCGCATGGATCTGAAGCTAACTCGTTTGTTTCGCATGCAGTTGTAGCTAAATAATGTATATCACAAGTATTTGTAGCTAAATCATTTGTTTCGCATGGATTTGAAGCTAAGCCTTCTAATTCGCATTGTTTTGAAGCTAAATCATGTGTTTCGCTTGGATTTGAAGCTGAGCCTTATACTTCGCATTTATTAGAAGCTAAATCATGTGTTTCGCATGGATTGGAAGCTAAATCATGTGTTTTGCATGGATTTGAAGCTAATTCGTGTGTATCGCATGGCTTTTGAAGCTAAATCATGTGTTTCGCATGGGGTTGAAGCTAAGCCATCTACTTCGCATTGATTTGAAGCTAAATCATGTGTTTCGCGTGGACTTGAAGCTATCTGGTTGGTTTCGCATGCATTTGAAGCTAAATCACTTGTATCGCAAGTATCCGAAGCTAAATCAATTGTTTCGCATAGATTTGAAGCTAAACCTTCTACATCGCATTGATTTGCATCTAAATTCATGTGTTTCGCGTGGACTTGAAGCTAGCTCGTTCGTTTTGCCTGCATTTGAATCTACATCACTTATATCGCAAGTATTTGAAGCTAAATCAATTGTTTCGCATGGATTTGACGCTAAGTCTTTTGTTTCGCCAGCATTTGAAGCTATATCAATTATATCGCAAGTATTTGAAGCTAAATCATTTGTTTCGGGCGGATTTGAAGATAAACCTTCTACAGCGCATTGATTTGAAGGTAAATCATGTGTTTCGCATGGATTTGAAGCTAACTCATTTGTCTCTCCTGCATTCGAAGCTATATCACTTATATCGCAAATATTTAAATGTAAATCATTTGTTTCGCGCGGATTTGAAGATGGGCCGTCTACTTCGCAAGTATTTGAAGCTAAATCATTTGTTTCGCATGGATTTGAAGCTAGGCCTTCTACTTTGCATTGATTTGAAGCTAAATCACGTGTTTTGCATGTATTTGAAGCAAACTCGTTTGATTCGCATGCAGTTGAAACTAAATCATGTATATCACAAGTATTTGCAGCTAAACCATTTGATTCGCATGGATTTGAAGCTAAGCCTTCAACTTCGCATTGATTTGAAGCTAAATCATATGTGTCGCATGTATTTGAAGCCAACTCGTTTGTTTCCCCTGCATTTGAAGCTATATCACTTATACCGCAAGTTCCTGTGCTAAATCATTTGCTTCGCATGTATTTGTAGCTAAACCTTCTACATCGCATTGATTTGAAGCTAAATAATTTGTGTCGCATGTATTTGAGGCTAATCCTTCTACATCGCATTGAGTTGAAGCAAAATAATGTGTTTCGCATGGATTTGATGCTAACTCGTTTGTTTCGGATGCAGTTGAAGCTAATTCATGTATATCGCAGGTATTTGAAGCTAAACCATTTGTTTCGCATGGATTTGAAGCTAACCCTTCTACTTGGTATTGAAATGAAGATAAATCATGTGTTTTGCCTGGATTTGAAGCTAACTCGTTTGTTCTGTCTGCATTTGAAGCTACCTCATTTATATCGCAATTATCTGAAGCTAAATCATTTGTTTCTCATGTATTTGAAGCAAAGCCTTCGACTTCGCTTTGATTAAAGCCTAAATCATTGTTTCGGTTGGATTTGAAGCTAACTCGTTTGTTTCGCATGCAGTTGAAGCTATAACACCTATATCCCAAGTGTGTGAAGCACAATCATTTGTTTCGCATGGAATTGAAGCTAAACCTTCTACATCGCATTGATTTGAAGCTAACTCATTTGTTTCGCATAGAACTGAAGCTAAACCTTCTACATCGCATTGATTTGCAGCTAAATCATGTGTTTCGCATGGATTTGAAGCTAACTCGTTCGTTGTGCATACAGTTAAATCTCAATAACGTATATCACAAGTAATTGAAGCTAAACCATTTGTTTCGCATGGATTTGAAGCTAAGCCTTCTACTTCGCATTAATTGGAAGCTAAATCACGTGTTTCTCTTGGATTTGCAGCTAAACCTTCTACATCGCATTCATTTGAACCAATTCATGTGTTTCGCGTGGATTTGAAGGTAACTCGTTTGTTTCGCATGCAGTTGAAGCTATATCACCTTTATCCCAGGTGTTTGAAGCTCAATCATTTGTTTCGCATGGATTTGAAGCTAAACCTTTTACATCGCATTGATTTGACGCTAACTCAGGTGTTTTGCGTGGATTTGACGGTAACTCGTTTGTTTCGCATGCAGTTGGAGCTATACCACCTATATCCCAAGTGTTTGAAGCTCAATCATTTGTTTCGCATGGATTTGAAGCTAAACCTTCTACATCGCATTCATTTGAACCAATTCATGTGTTTCGCGTGGATTTGAAGGTAACTCGTTTGTTTCGCATGCAGTTGAAGTTATATCACCTTTATCCCAAGTGTTTGAAGCTCAATCATTTGTTTCACATGGATTTGAAGCTAAACCTTCTACATCGCATTGATTTGAAGCTAACTCATTTGTTTTGCATAGAACTGAAGCTAAACCTTCTACATCGCATTGATTTGCAGCTAAATCATGTGTTTCGCATGGATTTGAAGCTAACTCGTTCGTTGCGCATACAGTTAAATCTCAATAACGTATATCACAAGTAATTGAAGCTAAACCATTTGTTTCGCATGGATTTGAAGCTAAGCCTTCTACTTCGCATTAATTGGAAGCTAAATCACGTGTTTCTCTTGGATTTGCAGCTAAACCTTCTACATCGCATTCATTTGAACCAATTCATGTGTTTCGCATGGATTTGAAGCTAAGCCTTCTCCTTCGCATTAATTGGAAGCTAAATCACGTGTTTTGCATGGATTTGAAGCTGAACCTTCTACATCGCATTGATTTGCAAATGAATCATGTGTTTCGCATGGCTTTGAAGCTAACTCGTTCGTTTCGCCTGTATTTGAATCTATATCACTTATATCGCAAGTATTTGAAGCTAAATCATGTTTTTCGCTTGGATTTGAAGCTAAACCTTCTACATCGCATTTATTTGAACCAATTCATGTGTTTCGCGTGGATTTGAAGGTAACTCGATTGTTTCGCATGCACTTGAAGCTATATCACATTTATGCCAAGAGTTTGAACCTCAATCATTTGTTTCGTATGGATTTGAAGCTAAACCTTCTACATCGCATTGATTTGAAGCTAACTCATGTGTTTCGCGTGGATTTGAAGGTAACTCGTTTGTTTCGCATGCAGTTGGAGCTATACCACCCATATCCCAAGTGTTTGCAGCTCAATCATTTGTTTCGCATGGATTTGAAGCTAAACCTTCTACATCGCATTGATTTTCAGCTAAATCATGTGTTTCGCTTGGATTTGAAGCTAACTCGTTCGTTGCGCATACAATACATATAAATAACGTATATAACAAGTATTTGAAGCTAAACCATTTGTTTCGCATGGATTTGAAACTAAGCCTTCTCCATCGCATTAATTGGAAGCTAAATCACGTGTTTTGCATGGATTTGAAGCTGAACCTTCTACATCGCATTGATTTGCAAATGAATCATGTGTTTCGCATGGCTTTGAATCTAGCTCGTTCGTTTCGCCTGTATTTGAATCTATATCACTTATATCGCAAGTATTTGAAGCTAAATCATGTGTTTCGCTTGGATTTGAAGCTAAACCTTCTACATCGCATTCATTTGAACCAATTCATGTGTTTCGCGTGGATCTGAAGGTAACTCGATTGTTTCGCATGCAGTTGAAGCTATATCAAATTTATCCCAAGTGTTTGAAGCTCAATCATTTGTTTCGTATGGATTTGAAGCTAAACCTTCTACATCGCATTGAGTTGAAGCTAACTCATGTGTTTCGCGTGGATTTGAAGGTAACTCGTTTGTTTCGCATGCAGTTGAAGCTATAATACCTATATCCCAAGTGTGTGAAGCTCAATCATTTGTTTCTCATGGATTTGAAGCTAAACCGTCTACATCGCATTGATTTTAAGCTAAATCATGTGTTTCGCATGGATTTGAAGCTAACTCGTTTGTTTCGCATGCAGTTGTAGCTAAATAATGTATATCACAAGTATTTGTAGCTAAATCATTTGTTTCGCATGGATTTGAAGCTAAGCCTTCTACTTCGCATTCATTTGAAGCTAAATCATTTGTTTCGCATAGAACTGAAGCTACTTCGTTTGTTCCTCCTGCTTTTGAAGCTATATCACTTATATCGCAAGTATTTGAAGCTAAATCATATGTGTCGCATGGATTTGAAGCTGAACCTTCTACATCAAATTGATTTGAAGCTAAATCTTGTGTATCGCATGGATTTGAAGCTAAACCTTCTACATCGCATTGATTTGCAGCTAAATCATGTGTTTCGCATGGATTTGAAGCTAACTCGTTCGTTGCGGCTGCAGTTGAATCTACATCACTTATATCGCAAGTATTTGAAGCTAAATCATCTGTATCGCGTGGATTTTGAAGCTAACTCGTTTGATTAGTCTGCATTTGAAGCTATATCACTTATACCCCAAGTGTTTGAAGCTAAATCATTTGTTTCGCATGGATTTGGAGCTAAACCTTCTACATCACATTGATTTGCAGCTAAATCATGTGTTTCGCGTGGATTTGAAGGTAACTCGTTTGTTTCGCATGCAGTTGAAGCTATAACACCTATATCCCAAGTGTGTGAAGCAAAATCATTTGTTTCGCATGGATTTGAAGCTAAACCTTCTACATCGCATTGATTTGAAGCTAACTCATGTGTTTCGCGTGGATTTGAAGGTAACTCGTTTGTTTCGCATGCAGTTGAAGCTATAACACCTATATCCCAAGTGTGTGAAGCAAAATCATTTGTTTCGCATGGATTTGAAGCTAAACCGTCTACATCGCATTGATTTTAAGCTAAATCATGTGTTTCGCATCGATCTGAAGCTAACTCGTTTGTTTCGCATGCAGTTGTAGCTAAATAATGTATATCACAAGTATTTGTAGCTAAACCATTTGTTTCAAATGGATTTGAAGCTAAGACTTCTACTCCGCATTGATTTGAAGCTAAATCATTTGTTTCGCATGGATTTGAAGCTAAACCCTCTACATCGCATTGATTTGCAACTAAATCATGTGTTTCGCATGGATCTGAAGCTAACTCGTTTGTTTCGCATGCAGTTGTAGCTAAATAATGTATATCACAAGTATTTGTAGCTAAATCATTTGTTTCGCATGGATTTGAAGCTAAGCCTTCTACTTCGCATTGATTTGAAGCTAAATCATTTGTTTCGCATAGAGCTGAAGCTACCTCGTTTGTTCCTCCTGCTTTTGAAGCTATATCACTTATATCGTAAGTATTTGAAGCTAAATCATATGTGTCGCATGGATTTGAAGCTAAACCTTCTACATCGCATTGATTTGAAGCTAACTCATGTGTTTCGCGTGGATTTGAAGGTAACTCGTTTGTTTCGCATGCAGTTGGAGCTATACCACCCATATCCCAAGTGTTTGAAGCTCAATCATTTGTTTCGCATGGTTTTGAAGCTAAACCTTCTACATCGCATTGATTTTAATCTAAATCATGTGTTTCGCATGGATTTGAAGCTAACTCGTTTGTTTCGCATGCAGTTGTAGCTAAATAATGTATATCACAAGTATTTGTAGCTAAATCATTTGTTTCGCATGGATTTGAAGCTAAGACTTCTACTCCGCATTGATTTGAAGCTAAATCATTTGTTTCGCATGGATTTGAAGCTAAACCTTCTACATCGCATTGATTTGAAGCTAATTCATGTGTATCCCATGTATTTGAAGCTAACTCGTTTGTTTCGCATGCAGTTGTAGCTAAATAATGTATATCACAAGTATTTGTAGCTAAACCATTTGTTTCGCATGGATTTGAAGCTAAGCCCTCTACTTCGCATTGATTTGAAGCTAAATCATTTGTTTCGCATGGAATGGAAGCTAAACCTTATACATCGCATTGATTTGCATCTGAATCATGTGTTTCGCATGGATTTGAAGCTAACTCGATTGTGTCGCATGCAGTTTAAGCTAAATCATGTATATCACAAGTATTTGAATCTAAACCATTTGATTCGCATGGCATTTGATGCTAAGCCTTCTACTTCACACTGATTTGATGCTGAATCATGTCTTTCGCATGGATTTGAAGCTAACTCGTTTGTTTCGCATGCAGTTGTAGCTAAATAATGTATATCACAAGTATTTGTAGCTAAACCATTTGTTTGCATGGATTTGAAGCTAAGCTTTCTACTTCGCATTGATTTGAAGCTAAATCATTTGTTTCGCATCCATTTGAATCTAAACCTTCTACATCGCATGGATTTGAAGCTATATCACTTATACCCCAAGTGTTTGAAGCTAAATCATTTGTTTCGCATGGATTTGGAGCTAAACCTTCTACATCGCATTGATTTAAACCTAAATCACGTGTTTCGCATGTATTTGAAGCTAACTCGTTTGTTTCGCATGCAGTTGTAGCTAAATAATGTATATCACAAGTATTTGAAGCTAAATCATATGTGTCGCATGGATTTGAAGCTGAACCTTCTACATCGAATTAATTTGAAGCTATATCTTGTGTATCGCATGGATTTGAAGCTAAACCTTCTACATTGCATTGATTTGAAGCTAAATCATGTGTTTCGCATGGATTTGAAGCTAACTCGTTTGTCTCGCATGCAGTTGTAGCTTAATAATTTATATCACAAGCATTTGTAGCTTATCCATTTGTTTGGCCTGGATTTGAAGCGAACTCGTTTGTTTCGCATGGATTTGAAGCTATACCTTCTACTTCGCATTGATTTGAAGCTGCATCATGTGTTTCGCATGAATTTGAAACTAACGCGTTTGTTCCGCATGCAGTTGAAGCTAAATCATGGTTATCACAAATATTTGAGACTAAACCATTTCTTTCGCGTGGATTTGAACCTAAACTTCTACTTCACATTGATTTGAAGTTAAATCATGTGTTTCGCATATATTTGAAGCTAACTCGTTTGTTTCGCATGCAGTTGAAGCTAAGCCTTCTCCATCGCATTAATTGGAAGCTAAATCACGTGTTTTGCATGGATTTGAAGCTGAACCTTCTACATCGCATTGATTTGCAAATGAATCATGTGTTTCGCATGGCTTTGAATCTAGCTCGTTCGTTTCGCCTGTATTTGAATCTATATCACTTATATCGCAAGTATTTGAAGCTAAATCATGTGTTTCGCTTGGATTTGAAGCTAAACCTTCTACATCGCATTCATTTGAACCAATTCATGTGTTTCGCGTGGATCTGAAGGTAACTCGATTGTTTCGCATGCAGTTGAAGCTATATCACATTTATCCCAAGTGTTTGAAGCTCAATCATTTGTTTCGTATGGATTTGAAGCTAAACCTTCTACATCGCATTGAGTTGAAGCTAACTCATGTGTTTCGCGTGGATTTGAAGGTAACTCGTTTGTTTCGCATGCAGTTGAAGCTATAATACCTATATCCCAAGTGTGTGAAGCTCAATCATTTGTTTCTCATGGATTTGAAGCTAAACCGTCTACATCGCATTGATTTTAAGCTAAATCATGTGTTTCGCATGGATTTGAAGCTAACTCGTTTGTTTCGCATGCAGTTGTAGCTAAATAATGTATATCACAAGTATTTGTAGCTAAATCATTTGTTTCGCATGGATTTGAAGCTAAGCCTTCTACTTCGCATTCATTTGAAGCTAAATCATTTGTTTCGCATAGAACTGAAGCTACTTCGTTTGTTCCTCCTGCTTTTGAAGCTATATCACTTATATCGCAAGTATTTGAAGCTAAATCATATGTGTCGCATGGATTTGAAGCTGAACCTTCTACATCAAATTGATTTGAAGCTAAATCTTGTGTATCGCATGGATTTGAAGCTAAACCTTCTACATCGCATTGATTTGCAGCTAAATCATGTGTTTCGCATGGATTTGAAGCTAACTCGTTCGTTGCGGCTGCAGTTGAATCTACATCACTTATATCGCAAGTATTTGAAGCTAAATCATCTGTATCGCGTGGATTTTGAAGCTAACTCGTTTGATTAGTCTGCATTTGAAGCTATATCACTTATACCCCAAGTGTTTGAAGCTAAATCATTTGTTTCGCATGGATTTGGAGCTAAACCTTCTACATCACATTGATTTGCAGCTAAATCATGTGTTTCGCGTGGATTTGAAGGTAACTCGTTTGTTTCGCATGCAGTTGAAGCTATAACACCTATATCCCAAGTGTGTGAAGCAAAATCATTTGTTTCGCATGGATTTGAAGCTAAACCTTCTACATCGCATTGATTTGAAGCTAACTCATGTGTTTCGCGTGGATTTGAAGGTAACTCGTTTGTTTCGCATGCAGTTGAAGCTATAACACCTATATCCCAAGTGTGTGAAGCAAAATCATTTGTTTCGCATGGATTTGAAGCTAAACCGTCTACATCGCATTGATTTTAAGCTAAATCATGTGTTTCGCATCGATCTGAAGCTAACTCGTTTGTTTCGCATGCAGTTGTAGCTAAATAATGTATATCACAAGTATTTGTAGCTAAACCATTTGTTTCACATGGATTTGAAGCTAAGACTTCTACTCCGCATTGATTTGAAGCTAAATCATTTGTTTCGCATGGATTTGAAGCTAAACCCTCTACATCGCATTGATTTGCAACTAAATCATGTGTTTCGCATGGATCTGAAGCTAACTCGTTTGTTTCGCATGCAGTTGTAGCTAAATAATGTATATCACAAGTATTTGTAGCTAAATCATTTGTTTCGCATGGATTTGAAGCTAAGCCTTCTACTTCGCATTGATTTGAAGCTAAATCATTTGTTTCGCATAGAGCTGAAGCTACCTCGTTTGTTCCTCCTGCTTTTGAAGCTATATCACTTATATCGTAAGTATTTGAAGCTAAATCATATGTGTCGCATGGATTTGAAGCTAAACCTTCTACATCGCATTGATTTGAAGCTAACTCATGTGTTTCGCGTGGATTTGAAGGTAACTCGTTTGTTTCGCATGCAGTTGGAGCTATACCACCCATATCCCAAGTGTTTGAAGCTCAATCATTTGTTTCGCATGGTTTTGAAGCTAAACCTTCTACATCGCATTGATTTTAATCTAAATCATGTGTTTCGCATGGATTTGAAGCTAACTCGTTTGTTTCGCATGCAGTTGTAGCTAAATAATGTATATCACAAGTATTTGTAGCTAAATCATTTGTTTCGCATGGATTTGAAGCTAAGACTTCTACTCCGCATTGATTTGAAGCTAAATCATTTGTTTCGCATGGATTTGAAGCTAAACCTTCTACATCGCATTGATTTGAAGCTAAATCATGTGTATCCCATGTATTTGAAGCTAACTCGTTTGTTTCGCATGCAGTTGTAGCTAAATAATGTATATCACAAGTATTTGTAGCTAAACCATTTGTTTCGCATGGATTTGAAGCTAAGCCCTCTACTTCGCATTGATTTGAAGCTAAATCATTTGTTTCGCATGGAATGGAAGCTAAACCTTATACATCGCATTGATTTGCATCTGAATCATGTGTTTCGCATGGATTTGAAGCTAACTCGATTGTGTCGCATGCAGTTTAAGCTAAATCATGTATATCACAAGTATTTGAATCTAAACCATTTGATTCGCATGGCATTTGATGCTAAGCCTTCTACTTCACACTGATTTGATGCTGAATCATGTCTTTCGCATGGATTTGAAGCTAACTCGTTTGTTTCGCATGCAGTTGTAGCTAAATAATGTATATCACAAGTATTTGTAGCTAAACCATTTGTTTGCATGGATTTGAAGCTAAGCCTTCTACTTCGCATTGATTTGAAGCTAAATCATTTGTTTCGCATCCATTTGAATCTAAACCTTCTACATCGCATGGATTTGAAGCTATATCACTTATACCCCAAGTGTTTGAAGCTAAATCATTTGTTTCGCATGGATTTGGAGCTAAACCTTCTACATCGCATTGATTTAAACCTAAATCACGTGTTTCGCATGTATTTGAAGCTAACTCGTTTGTTTCGCATGCAGTTGTAGCTAAATAATGTATATCACAAGTATTTGAAGCTAAATCATATGTGTCGCATGGATTTGAAGCTGAACCTTCTACATCGAATTAATTTGAAGCTATATCTTGTGTATCGCATGGATTTGAAGCTAAACCTTCTACATTGCATTGATTTGAAGCTAAATCATGTGTTTCGCATGGATTTGAAGCTAACTCGTTTGTCTCGCATGCAGTTGTAGCTTAATAATTTATATCACAAGCATTTGTAGCTTATCCATTTGTTTGGCCTGGATTTGAAGCGAACTCGTTTGTTTCGCATGGATTTGAAGCTATACCTTCTACTTCGCATTGATTTGAAGCTGCATCATGTGTTTCGCATGAATTTGAAACTAACGCGTTTGTTCCGCATGCAGTTGAAGCTAAATCATGGTTATCACAAATATTTGAGACTAAACCATTTCTTTCGCGTGGATTTGAACCTAAACTTCTACTTCACATTGATTTGAAGTTAAATCATGTGTTTCGCATATATTTGAAGCTAACTCGTTTGTTTCGCATGCAGTTGAAGCTAAGCCTACTACTTCGCATGAATTTGAAGCTAAAACATGTATTTGGCCTGGATTTGAAGCGAACTCGTTTGTTTCGCATGGATTTGAAGCTACAACTTCTACTTCGCATTGATTTGAAGCTGCATACTGTGTTTCGCTTGAATTTGAAACTAACGCGTTTGTTTGGCATGCAGTTGAAGCTAAATCATGTATATCACAAGTATTTGAAGCTAAACGATTTGGGTCACATGGATTTGAAACTAAGCCTTCTACTTCACATTGATTTGAAGTTAAATCTTGTGTTTCACATGGATTTGAAGCTACCTCGTTTGTTTCGCATGCAGTTGAAGCTTAATCATGTATATCATAGGTATCTGCGGCTAAACAATTTGTTTCGCATGTATTTGATGCTAAACCACGTGTTTCGCCTAAATTTGAAGATAAATCATGTGTTTCGCATGCATTTGTAGCTTAATCATGTGTTTTGCATGAATTTGAAGCTAACTCATTTGTTTCGCCTGCATTTGAAGCTATATCACTTATATCGCAAGTATTTGAAGGTAAATCAGTTGTTTCGCATGGATGTGAAACTAAGCCTTCTACTTCGCATTGATTGGAAGCTAACTCATGTGTTTCACATGAATTTGAAGCTAACTTGTTTGTTTCGACTGCAGTTGAAGCTAAATCATGTATATCCGAAGTATTTGAAGCTAAATCATTCGTTTCGCATGGATTTGAATCTAAGCCTTCTAATTCGCATTGTCTTGAAGCTAAATAATGTATTTCGCGTGGATTCGAAGTTAACTCGTCTGTTTCGCATGCAGCTGATGCTAAATCATGTATATCCCAAGTATTTGAAGCTAAACATTTTGTTTCGCATGGATTTGCAGATATGCCTTCTACTTCGCATTGATTTGAAGTTAAATCATGTGATCCGCATGGATTTGACGATAACTCTTTTGTTTCGCCTGCATTTGAAGCTATATTACTTATATCGCAAGTATTTGAAGCTAAATCATTTGTTTCGTGCGGATTTGAAGATAAACCTTCTACATCGCATTGATTTGAAGCTAAATCATGTGTTTCGCATGTATTTGAAGCTAACTCGTATGTTTCGCATGCAGTTGAAGCTACATCATGTATATCACAAGTAGTTGAAGCTAAACCATTTGTTTCGCATGGATTTGAAGCTAAGCCTTCTACTTCGCACAGATTTGAATCCAATTCATTTGTGTCGCATAGATTTGAAACTAAGTCTTCTACTTCGCATTTGTATGAAGTTAAATCATGTGTTTAGCATGGATTTGAAGACATATCACTTATATTCGCAAGTATTTGAAGCTAAACCGCTCGTATCGAATGGATCTGAAGCTAAGCCTTCTACTTCGCATGAATTTGAAGCTATATCATGTGTTTGGCCTGGATTTGAAGCGAACTCGTTTCTTTCGCATGCAGTTGATGGTAAATCACGTATATCACAAGCATTTGAAGCTAAACCATTTGTTTCGCATGGATTTGAAGAAAAGCCTTCAACTTCGCATTGATTTGAAGCTAAACCATGTGTTACGCATGAATATTAAGCAAAACCATGTGTTTCGCATGAATATTAAGCTAAACCATGTGTTTCGCATGAATATTAAGCTAAACCATGTGTTTCGCATGAAATTGAAGCTAACTCGGTTATTTCGCCGGCATTTGATGCTATATCACTTATATCGGAATTATCTGAAGATAAATCAATTGTTTCTCATGTAATTGAAGCTTAGCCTTCTATTTCGCATTGATTTGAAGCTAAATAATATCATTCGCATTGATTTGAATTTAACTCGTTTGTTTCGAATGCAGTTGAAGCTATATCATTTATATTCGCCAGTATTTGATCCAAAATCATTCGATTCGCATGGATTTGAAGCTAAACCTTCTACTTCGCATTGATTTGAAGCTGCATCATGTATTTCGCTTGTATTTGAAACTAACACGTTTGTTTGGCATGCAGTTGAAGCTAAATCATGTATATCACAAGTATTTGAAGATAAACCAGTTGCTTCGCATTGATTTGAAGGTAATCCTTTTACTTCGCATTGATTGGAAGCTAAATCACGTGTTTTGCATTGATTTGAAGCTAAGCCTTCTACATCGCATTGATTTGAAGCTAAATCATGTGTTTCGCGTGGATTTGAAGGTAACTCGTTTGTTTCGTATGCATTTGAAGCTATACCAACTATATCCCAAGTGTTTGAAGCTCAATCATTTGTTTCGCATGGATTTGAAGCTAAAGCTTCTACATCGCATTGATTTGAAGCTAAATCATGTGTTTCGCATGGATTTGAAGCTAAACCTTCTACATCGCATTGATTCGAAGCTAAATCATGTGTTTCGCATGGATTTGAAGCTAACTTGTTTGTTTCGCATGCAGTTGTGGCTAAATAATATATATCACAAGTATTTCTAGCTAAACCATTTGTTTCGCATGGATTTGAAGCTAAGCCTTTTACTTCGCATTGATTTGATGCTAAATCATTTGTTTCGCATGGATTTGAAGCTAAATCTTCTACATCGCATTGATTTGAAGCTACATCAGGTGTTTCGCGTGGATTTGAAGGTAACTCGTTTGTTTCGCATGCAGTTGACGCTATATCACCTTTATCCCAAGTGTTTGAAGCTCAATCATTTGTTTCGCATGGATTTGAAGCTAAACCTTCTACATCACATTGATTTGAAGCTAACTCATGTATTTCGCGTGGATTTGAAGGTAACTCGTTTGTTTCACATGCATTTGAAGCTATACCAACTATATCCCAAGTGTTTGAAGCTCAATCATTTGTTTCGCATGGATTTGAAGCTAAACCTTCTACATCGCATGGATTTGAAGCTAACTCGTTTGTTTTGCATACATTTGAAGCTGTATCCCTTACATTCGCAAGTATTTGACGCTAAATCATTCGTTTCGCATGGATTTGAAGCTAAGCCCTCTACTTCGCATTGATTTGAAGCTAAATCATGTGTTTCTCATGGATTTGAAGCTAACTCGTCTGTTTGGCCTGCATTTGAATATTTATCACTTATATCGCAAGTATTTGATGCCAAAATCATTTGCTTCGCACGTATTTGAAACTAAACCTTTTACTTCGCAATGATTTGAAGCTACATCATGTGTATCGCATGGATTTTGCAGCTAACTCGTTTGTTTCGCCTGCATTTGAAGCTATATCACTCATATCGTAAGTACTTGATGCTAAATCATTTGTTTCGCATAGATTTGAAGCCATCCTGCTACTTCGCGTTGATTTGGAGCTAAATCATGTGTTTCGCATTGATTTGAAGCTAACTCGTTTGTTTCGCCTGCATTTCAAGCTATATCATTTTTTCGCAAGTATTTGAAGCTAAATCATTCGTTTCGCATGGATTCGAAGCTAACTCTTTTGTTTCGCCTGCATTTGAAGCTATATCACTAATATCGAGAGTATTTGAAGCGAATCCATTTGTTTCGCATGGATTTGAAGCCAAGCCTTCTACTTTGCATTCATTTGAAGCTAAATCATGTGACTCGCATAGTTTTTGCAGCATACTCGTTTCATTCGTCTGCATTTGAAGCTATATCACTTATATCGCAAGTATCTGATGCTAAATCGTTCGTTTTGCATGGATTTGAAGCTAAACCTTCTAAGTCGCATTGATTTACAGCTACATCATGTGTATCGCATGGATTTGAAGCTAACTCGTTTGATTCGTCTGCATTTGAAGCTATATCATTCATATCGCAAGTATTTGAATGTAAATCATTTGTTTCGCACGGATGTGAAGGTAACTCGTTTGTTTTGTCTGCATTTGAAGCTGTTTCATTTATATCGCAAGTATTTGAAGCTTTCTCGTTTGTTTCGCATGCATTTGAAGCTGTATCCCTTATATTCGCAAGTATTTGAAGCTAAATCATTCGTTTCGCATGGATTTGGAGCTAAGCCTTCTACGTCGCTTTGATTTGCATCTAAATCATGTGTTTCGCATGGATTTGAAGCTAACTCGTTTGTTTCGCATGCATTTGAAGCTGTATCCCTTATATTCGCAAGTATTTGAAGCTAAATCATTTGTTCCTCATGGATTTAGGGCTCAGCCTTATACATCGAATTGATTTGAAGCTAAATCATGTGTTGCGCGTGGACTTGAAGCTAATTCGTTGGTTTCGCAAGCACTTGAAGCTGTATCCCCCATATTCGCGAGTATTTGAAGCTAAACCATTTGTTTCGCATGGTTTTGAAGCTAAGACTTCTACTTCGCCTTGATTGGAAGCTAAATCATGTGTTCTACATGGATTTGAAGCTGACTCGTTTGGATCGCCTGCATTTGAAGCTATTTCATTTATATCGCAAGTATTTGAAGCGAATCCATTTGTTTCGCATGGATTTAAAGCCAAGCCTTCTACTTCGCATTTATTTGAAGCTAAATCATGTGTTTCGCATGGATTTAAAGCTTACTCGTTTGATTCGTCTGCATTTGAAGCTATATCACTTATATCGCAAGTATTTGCATCTAAATCATTTGTTTCGCATGGATTTGAAGCCAAACCTTCTACATAGCATTGATTTGAAGCTAAACCTTCTACATCGCATTGATTTGCAGCTAAATCATGTATTTCGCATGGATTTGAAGCTAACTCGTTTGTTTCCCATGTATTTGTAGCTATATCACTTATATAACAAGTATCTGATGCTAAATCATTTGATTCGCATGGATTTGAAGCTAAACATTCTACATCGCATTGATTTGCAGCTAAATCATGTGTTTCGCATTGATTTGAAGCTAAATCATGTGTATTGCATTGATTTGAAGCTGATTCTTTTGTCTCGCATGGAGTTGAATATAAATCACGTTTATCACAAGTATCTGAAGCAAATCAATTTGTTTCGCAAGTATTTAAAGCTAAATCATTCGGTTCGTATGGGGTTGAAGCTAAGCCTTCTACTTCGTATTGATTTGAACCCAAATCATGTGTTTCGCATGGATCTGTAGCTAACTCGTTTGTTTCGCCTGCGTTTGCAGCTACGTCACTTGTATTCGCAAGTAATTGTAGCTAAATCTTTCGTTTCGCATGGATTTGAAGCTAATCCTTCTAATTCGCATTGTTTTGAAGCTAAATAATGTGTTTCTCGTGGATTCGGAGCTATCTCGTTTGTTTCGCCTACAGTTGAATGTATGTCACTTATATCACAAGTATTTGAAGCATAACCATTTGTTCCGCATGGATTTGAAGCTACGCCTTCTACGTCGCATTGATTTGAAGCTAAATCATCCGTTTTGCTTGGATTTTAAGCTAACACGTTTGTTCCTCCTGCTTTTGAAGCTATATCACTTATATCGGAAGTTTTTGAAACTAAATCATATGTGTCGTATGGATTTGAAGCTGAACCAACTACATCGCATTGATTTGAAGCTAAATCATGTGTTTCGCATGGATTTAAAGCTAACTCGTTTGATTCGCATGCAGTTGAAGCTAAATCATGTCTTTCACATGTATTTGAAGATAAACCATTTCATTCGCATTGACTTGAACCTGAGCCTTCTACTTCGGACTTATTTGCAGCTAAATAATGTTTTTCGCCTGTATTTGAAGCTAGATCACTTATATCGCAAGTATTTGAAGCTAAATCATGTGTTGCGCTTGGATTTGAAGCTAAACCTTCTACATCGCATTGATTTGAAGCTAAATCGTGTGTTTCGCATGGATTTGAAGCTAACTCGTTTGCTTCGCATGCAGTTGTAGCTAAATAATGTATATCACAAGTATTTTTGTAGCTCAACCATTTGTTTCGCATGGATTTGAAGCTAATCCTTCTACATCCCATGGATTTGAAGCTAAATCATGTGTTTGGCATGGATTTGAAGCTAAGCCTTCCACTTCGCATTGATTGGATCCTAAATCACGTGTTTTGCATGGATTTGAAGCTAAGCCTTCTACATCGCATTGATTTGAAGCTAAATCATGTGTTTCGCGAGGATTTGAAGGTAACTCGTTTGTTTCGCATGCAGTTGAAGCTAAATCACGTCTTTCACAAGTATTTGAAGATGAACCATTTAAATCGCATGGTTTTGAACCTGAGCCTTCTACATCGCACTGATTTGCACCTAAATAATGTGTTTCGCATGCAGTTGAAGCTAAACCTTCTACATCCCATGGATTTGAAGCTAAATCATGTGTTTGGCATGGATTTGAAGCTAAACCTTCTACATCGCATTGATTTGAAGCTAAATTATGTGTTTCGCTTGGATTTGAATGTAACTCATTTGTTTCGCTTGCAGTTGAAGCTATATCACCTATATCCCAAGTGTAGGAATCTCAATCATTTGTTTTGCATGGATTTGAAGCTAAGCCTTCTACATCGCATTGATTTGAAGCTAAATCATGTGTTTCGCGTGGATTTGAAGGTAACTCGTTTGTTTCGCATGCAGTTGAAGCTAAATCATGTCTTTCACAAGTATTTGAAGATGAACCATTTGAATCGCATGGCTTTGAACCTGAGCCTTCTATTGCGCACTGATTTGCACCTAAATAATGTGTTTCGCATGGATTTGAAGCTAAACCTTCTACATCCCATGGATTTGAAGCTAAATCATGTGTTTGGCATGGATTTGAAGCTAAGCCTTCTACTTCGCATTGATTGGATCCTAAATCGCGTGTTTTGCATGGATTTGAAGCTAAGCCATCTACATCGCATTGATTTGAAGCTGAATTATGTGTTTCGCGTGGATTTGAAACTAACACGTTTGTTTGGCATGCAGTTGAAGCTAAATCATGTATATCACAAGTATTTGAAGATAAACCAGTTGCTTCGCATTGATTTGAAGGTAATCCTTTTACTTCGCATTGATTGGAAGCTAAATCACGTGTTTTGCATTGATTTGAAGCTAAGCCTTCTACATCGCATTGATTTGAAGCTAAATCATGTGTTTCGCGTGGATTTGAAGGTAACTCGTTTGTTTCGTATGCATTTGAAGCTATACCAACTATATCCCAAGTGTTTGAAGCTCAATCATTTGTTTCGCATGGATTTGAAGCTAAAGCTTCTACATCGCATTGATTTGAAGCTAAATCATATGTGTCGCATGGATTTGAAGCTGAACCTTCTACATCGAATTGATTTGAAGCTAAATCTGGTGTATCGCATGGATTTGAAGTTAAACCTTCTACATCGCATTGATTTGAAGCTAAATCATGTGTTTCGCATGCATTTGAAGCTAACTTGTTTGTTTCGCATGCAGTTGTAGCTAAATAATATATATCACAAGTATTTCTAGCTAAACCATTTGTTTCGCATGGATTTGAAGCTAAGCCTTTTACTTCGCATTGATTTGATGCTAAATCATTTGTTTCGCATGGATTTGAAGCTAAATCTTCTACATCGCATTGATTTGGAGCTGCATCAGGTGTTTCGCGTGGATTTGAAGGTAACTCGTTTGTTTCGCATGCAGTTGAAGCTATATCACCTTTATCCCAAGTGTTTGAAGCTCAATCATTTGTTTCGCATGGATTTGAAGCTAAACCTTCTACATCACATTGATTTGAAGCTAACTCATGTATTTCGCGTGGATTTGAAGGTAACTCGTTTGTTTCACATGCATTTGAAGCTATACCAACTATATCCCAAGTGTTTGAAGCTCAATCATTTGTTTCGCATGGATTTGAAGCTAAACCTTCTACATCGCATGGATTTGAAGCTAACTCGTTTGTTTCGCAGGCAGTTGTAGCTAAATGATGTATATCACAAGTATTTGTAGCTAAACCATTTGTTTCGCATGTATTTGAAGCTAAGCCTTCTACTTCGCATTGATTTGAAGCTAAATCATTTGTTTCGCATAGAATTGAAGCTACCTCGTTTGTTCCTCCTGCTTTTGAAGCTATATCACTTATATCGCAAGTATTTGAAGCTAAATCATATGTGTCGCATGGATTTGAAGCTGATCCTTCTACATCGCATTGATTTGAAGAGAAATCATGTGTTTCGCATGGATTTGAAGCTAACTCGTTTGTTTCGCATGCATTTGAAGATGTATCCCTCATATTCGCAAGTATTTGAAGCTAAATCTTTCGTTTCGCATTGATTTGAAGCTAATCCTTCTAATTCGCATTGTTTTGAAGCTAAATAATGTGTTTCTCGTGGATTCGGAGCTATCTCGTTTGTTTCGCCTACAGTTGAATCTATATCACTTATATCACAAGTATTTGAAGCATATCCATTTTTTCCGCATGGATTTGAAGCTACGCCTTCTACGTCGCATTGATTTGAAGCTAAATCATCTGTTTTGCTTGGATTTTAAGCTAACACGTTTGTTCCTCCTGCTTTTGAAGCTATATCACTTATATCGAAAGTTTTTGAAGCTAAATCATATGTGTCGTATGGATTTGAAGCTGAACCAACTACATCGCATTGATTTGAAGCTAAATCATGTGTATCGCATGGATTTGAAGCTAAACCTTCTACATCGCATTGATTTGAAGCTAAATCATGTGTTTCGCATGGATTTAAAGCTAACTCGTTTGATTCGCATGCAGTTAAAGCTAAATCATGTCTTTCACATGTATTTGAAGATAAACCATTTCATTCGCATTGACTTGAACCTGAGCCTTCTACTTCGGACTTATTTGCAGCTAAATAATGTTTTTCGCCTGTATTTGAAGCTAGATCACTTATATCGCAAGTATTTGAAGCTAAATCATGTGTTGCGCTTGGATTTGAAGCTAAACCTTCTACATCGCATTGATTTGAAGCTAAATCGTGTGTTTCGCATGGATTTGAAGCTAACACGTTTGTTTCGCATGCAGTTGTAGCTAAATAATGTATATCACAAGTATTTTTGTAGCTCAACCATTTGTTTCGCATGGATTTGAAGCTAAACCTTCTACATCCCATGGATTTGAAGCTAAATCATGTGTTTGGCATGGATTTGAAGCTAAGCCTTCCACTTCGCATTGATTGGATCCTAAATCACGTGTTTTGCATGGATTTGAAGCTAAGCCTTCTACATCGCATTGATTTGAAGCTAAATCATGTGTTTCGCGTGGATTTGAAGGTAACTCGTTTGTTTCGCATGCAGTTGAAGCTAAATCACGTCTTTCACAAGTATTTGAAGATGAACCATTTAAATCGCATGGCTTTGAACCTGAGCCTTCTACATCGCACTGATTTGCACCTAAATAATGTGTTTCGCATGCAGTTGAAGCTAAACCTTCTACATCCCATGGATTTGAAGCTAAATCATGTGTTTGGCATGGATTTGAAGCTAAACCTTCTACATCGCATTGATTTGAAGCTAAATTATGTGTTTCGCTTGGATTTGAATGTAACTCATTTGTTTCGCTTGCAGTTGAAGCTATATCACCTATATCTCAAGTGTAGGAATCTCAATCATTTGTTTTGCATGGATTTGAAGTTAAGCCTTCTACATCGCATTGATTTGAAGCTAAATCATGTGTTTCGCGTGGATTTGAAGGTAACTCGTTTGTTTCGCATGCAGTTGAAGCTAAATCATGTCTTTCACAAGTATTTGAAGATGAACCATTTGAATCGCATGGCTTTGAACCTGAGCCTTCTATTTCGCACTGATTTGCACCTAAATAATGTGTTTCGCATGGATTTGAAGCTAAACCTTCTACATCCTATGGATTTGAAGCTAAATCATGTGTTTGGCATGGATTTGAAGCTAAGCCTTCTACTTCGCATTGATTGGATCCTAAAGCGCGTGTTTTGCATGGATTTGAAGCTAAGCCATCTACATCGCATTGATTTGAAGCTAAATCTTGTGTATCGCATGGATTTGAAGCTAACTTGTTTGTTTCGCATGCAGTTGTAGCTAAATAATATATATCACAAGTATTTCTAGCTAAACCATTTGTTTCGCATGGATTCGAAGCTAAGCCTTTTACTTCGCATTGATTTGATGCTAAATCATTTGTTTCGCATGGATTTGAAGCTAAACCTTCTACATCGCATGGATTTGAAGCTAACTCGTTTGTTTCGCAGGCAGTTGTAGCTAAATGATGTATATCACAAGTATTTGTAGCTAAACCATTTGTTTCGCATGTATTTGAAGCTAAGCCTTCTACTTCGCATTGATTTGAAGCTAAATCATTTGTTTCGCATAGAATTGAAGCTACCTCGTTTGTTCCTCCTGCTTTTGAAGCTATATCACTTATATCGCAAGTATTTGAAGCTAAATCATATGTGTCGCATGGATTTGAAGCTGATCCTTCTACATCGCATTGATTTGAAGAGAAATCATGTGTTTCGCATGGATTTGAAGCTAACTCGTTTGTTTCGCATGCATTTGAAGATGTATCCCTCATATTCGCAAGTATTTGAAGCTAAATCTTTCGTTTCGCATTGATTTGAAACTAAATCATGTGTTTCGCGTGGACTTGAAGCTAACTCGTTGGTTTCGCATGCAGTTGAAGCTAAATCATGTCTTTCACAAGTATTTGAAGATAAACCATTTGAATCGCATTGATTTGAACCTGAGCCTTCTACTTCGCACTGATTTGCAGCTAAATAATGTATTTCACATGGATTTGAAGCTAAACCTTCTACATCCCATGGATTTGAAGCTAAATCATGTGTTTGGCATGGATTTGAAGCTAAATCATGTGTTTGGCATGGATTTGAATCTAGCTCGTTTGTTTCTCATGCAGTTGAAGCTAAATCATGTATTTACAAGTATTTGAAGATAAACCATTTGAAGCGCAATGATTTGAACCTGAGTCTTCTACTTCGCACTGATTTGAAGCTAAATCATTCGTTTCGCATGGATTTGGAGCTAAGCCTTCTACGTCGCATTGATTTGCATCTAAATCATGTGTTTCGCATGGATTTGAATCTGACTCGTTCGTTTTTCCAGCTTTTGAACCTACTTCATTTATATCGCAAGTATTTGAAGCAAACTCGTTTGTTTCGCATACATTTGAAGCTGTATCCCTTACATTCGCAAGTATTTGACGCTAAATCATTCGTTTCGCATGGATTTGAAGCTAAGCCCTCTACTTCGCATTGATTTGAAGCTAAATCATGTGTTTCTCATGGATTTGAAGCTAACTCGTCTGTTTGGCCTGCATTTGAATCTTTATCACTCATATCGTAAGTACTTGATGCTAAATCGTTTGTTTCGCATAGATTTGAAGCTAACTCGTTTGTTTCGCCTGCATTTCAAGCTATATCATTTTTTCGCAAGTATCTGATGCTAAATCGTTCGTTTTGCATGGATTTGAAGCTAAACCTTCTAAGTCGCATTGATTTACAGCTACATCATGTGTATCGCATGGATTTGAAGCTAACTCGTTTGATTCGTCTGCATTTGAAGCTATATCATTTATATCGCAAGTATTTGAATGTAAATCATTTGTTTCGCACGGATGTGAAGGTAACTCGTTTGTTTTGTCTGCATTTGAAGCTGTTTCATTTATATCGCAAGTATTTGAAGCTTTCTCGTTTGTTTCGCATGCATTTGAAGCTGTATCCCTTATATTCGCGAGTATTTGAAGCTAAATCATTCGTTTCGCATGGATTTGGAGCTAAACCTTCTACGTCGCATTGATTTGCATCTAAATCATGTGTTTCGCATGGATTTGAAGCTAACTCGTTTGTTTCGCGATGCATTTGAAGCTGTATCCCTTATATTCGCAAGTATTTGAAGCTAAATCATTTGTTCCTCATGGATTTAGGGCTCAGCCTTATACATCGAATTGATTTGAAGCTAAATCATGTGTTGCGCGTGGACTTGAAGCTAATTCGTTGGTTTCGCATGCACTTGAAGCTGTATCCCCCATATTCGCAAGTATTTGAAGCTAAATCATTCGGTTCGTATGGGGTTGAAGCTAAGCATTCTACTTCGTATTGATTTGAACCCAAATCATGTGTTTCGCATGGATCTGTTGCTAACTCGTTTGTTTCGCCTGCGTTTGCAGCTTCGTCACTTATATTCGCAAGTAATTATAGCTAAATCTATCGTTTCGCATGGATTTGAAGCTAAGCCTTCTAATTCGCATTGTTTTGAAGCTAAATAATGTGTTTCGCGTGGATTCGGAGCTAACTCGTTTGCTTCGAAAGCAGTTGAAGCCAAATCATGTATATCACAAGTATTTGAAGCTAAACCATTTGTTTCGCATGGTTTTGAAGCTAAGACTTCTACTTCGCCTTGATTGGAAGCTAAATCATGTGTTCTACATGGATTTGAAGCTAACTCGTTTGGTTCGCCTGCATTTGAAGCTATTTCATTTATATCGCAAGTATTTGAAGCGAATCCATTTGTTTCGCATGGATTTAAAGCCAAGCCTTCTACTTCGCATTTATTTGAAGCTAAATCATGAGTTTCGCATGGATTTAAAGCTTACTCGTTTGATTCGTCTGCATTTGAAGCTATATCACTTATATCGCAAGTATTTGAAGCTAAATCATTTGTATCGCATGGATTTGAAGCTGACTCGTTTGTTTCGCCTGCAGTTGAATATATATAACTTATATCACAAGTATTTGAAGCTAAATCATTTGTTCCGCATGGATTTGGAGCTAAGCCTTCTACTTCAACAGTGATTTGAAGCTAAATCATTTGTTTCGCATGTATTTGAAGCTAATCCATCTACATCGCATTGATTTGAAGCTAAATCAAGTGTTTCGCCTGGATTTGTAGCTCAACCTTCTAGATCGCGTTCATTAGCATCTAAGACATGTGTTTCGCATGGATTTGAAGCTAACTCTTTCGTTTCGCCTGCATTTGAAGCTATATCACTTATATCGCAAGTATATGAAGCTAAATCATTTGTTTCGCATGGATTAGAAGCTAAACATTCTACATCGCATTGATTTGCAGCTAAACCATGTGTTTTGCATGGATTTGAATCTAATCCTTCTACTTCGCATTGATTTGAAGCTAAGTCATGTGTATCGCATGGATTTTGAAGCTAACTCGTTTGATTCCTCTGCATTTGGAGCTATATCACTTATATCCTAAGTGTTTGAAGCTAAATCATTTGTTTCGCATGGATTTGAAGCCAAACCTTCTACATAGCATTGATTTGAAGCTAAACCTTCTACATCGCATTGATTTGCAGCTAAATCATGTATTTCGCATGGATTTGAAGCTAACTCGTTTGTTTCCCATGCATTTGTAGCTATATCACTTATATAACAAGTATCTGATGCTAAATCATTTGATTCGCATGGATTTGAAGCTAAACATTCTACATCGCATTGATTTGCAGCTAAACCATGTGTTTTGCATGGATTTGAATCTAATCCTTCTACTTCGCATTGATTTGAAGCTAAGTCATGTGTATCGCATGGATTTTGAAGCTAACTCGTTTGATTCCTCTGCATTTGGAGCTATATCACTTATATCCTAAGTGTTTGAAGCTAAATCATTTGTTTCGCATGGATTTGAAGCCAAACCTTCTACATAGCATTGATTTGAAGCTAAACCTTCTACATCGCATTGATTTGCAGCTAAATCATGTATTTCGCATGGATTTGAAGCTAACTCGTTTGTTTCCCATGCATTTGTAGCTATATCACTTATATAACAAGTATCTGATGCTAAATCATTTGATTCGCATGGATTTGAAGCTAAACATTCTACATCGCATTGATTTGCAGCTAAATCATGTGTTTCGCATGGACTTGAAGCTAACTCGTTTTTTTCGCACGCAGTTCAATTAAATCATGTACATCATAAGTATCTGCGGCTAAACAATTTGTTTCGCTTGTATTTGATGCTAAACCATGTGTTCCCCATGAATTTGAAGATAAATCATGTGTTTCGCATGGATTTGAAGCTTCCTTGTTTGTTCCGCATGCAGTTGAAGCTAAATCATGTTTATCACAAGTATTTGATGCTAAATCATTTGTTTCGCATGGATTTGAAACTAAGCCTTCTACTTCTCATTGACATCAAGCTAAATCATGTGTTTCGCATTGATTTGAAGCTAAATCATGTGTATTGCATTGATTTGAAGCTGATTCTTTTGTCTCGCAGGGAGTTGAATATAAATCACGTTTCTCACAAGTATCTGAAGCAAATCCATTTGTTTCGCAAGTATTTAAAGCTAAATCATTCGGTTCGTATGGGGTTGAAGCTAAGCCTTCTACTTCGTATTGATTTGAACCCAAATCATGTGTTTCGCATGGCTTTTGAAGCTAACTCGTTTGATTCGTCTGCATTTGAAACTATATCAATTATATCGCAAGTATTTGAAGCTAAATCATATGTTTCGCATGTATTTGAAGCTAACTCGTTTGTTGCGCCTGCAGTTGAATCTATATCACTTATATCACAAGTATTTGAAGCTAAATCATTTGTTCCGCATGGATTTGAAGCTAAGACTTCTACGTCGCATTGATTTGCATATAAATCATATGTTTTGCATGGATTTGAAGCTAAACCTTCTACGTCGCAATGATTTGCAGCAAAATCATGTGCATCGCATGGAGTTGAAGCTAACTCGTTCGTTTCGACTGCATATGAAACTATGTCATTTATATCGCAATTATTTGAAGCTAAATCATTTGTTTCGCATGGATTTGAAGCTAGGCCTTCTACCTTGCATTGATTGGAAGCTAAATCACGTGTTTTGCATGTATTTGAAGCAAACTCGTTTGATTCGCATGCAATTGAAACTAAATCATGTATATCACAAGTATTTGCAGCTAAACCATTTGATTCGCATGGATTTGAAGCTAAGCCTTCAACTTCGCATTGATTTGAAGCTAAATCATATGTGTCGCATGTATTTGAAGCCAACTCGTTTGTTTCCCCTGCATTTGAAGCTATATCACTTATACCGCAAGTTCCTGTGCTAAATCATTTGTTTCGCATTTATTAGTAGCTAAGCCTTCTACATCGCATTGATTTGAAGCTAAATAATTTGTGTCGCATGTATTTGAAGCTAATCCTTCTACATCGCATTGAGTTGAAGCAAAATAATGTGTTTCGCATGGATTTGATGCTAACTCGTTTGTTTCGCGTGCAGTTGAAGCTAAATCATGTATATCGCAAGTATTTGAAGCTAAACCATTTGTTTCGCATGGATTTGAAGCTAACCCTTCTACTTGGTATTGAAATGAAGCTAAATCATGTGTTTTGCATGGATTTGAAGCTAACTCGTTTGTTCTGTCTGCATTTGAAGCTACCTCATTTATATCGCAATTATCTGAAGCTAAATCATTTGTTTCTCATGTATTTGAAGCAAAGCCTTCGACTTCGCTTTGATTTAAGCCTAAATCATTGTTTTTGTTAGATTTGAAGCTAACTCGTTTGTTTCGCATGCAGTTGATGCTAAACCATGTTTATCACAAGTATCTGAAGCAAAACCATTTGTTTCGCAAGAATATGAAGCTAATCCATGTGTTTCGCATGAATTTGAATCTAAATCATGTGTTTCGCATGGATTTGATGCTAACTCGTTTGTTTCGCATGCAGTTGGAGCTAAATCATGTATATCGCAAGTATTTGAAGCTAAACCATTTGTTTCGCATGGATATGAAGCTAATACTTCTACTAAGAATTGACTTGAAACTAAATCATTTGTTTCGCCATGGATTTAAAGCCAACTCGTGTGTTTCGTCTGCATTTGAAGTTATCACTAATATCGAGAGTATGTGAAGCTAAATCATTTGATTCACCTGCATTTGAATCTATATCACTTATATCGCAAGTATTTGGAGCTAAATCATGTGTATCGCATGGATTTTGATCCTAACTCGTTTGATTTGTCTGCATTTGTAGCTATATCACGTATATCCCTAGTGTTTGAAGCTAAATCATTTGTTTCGCGTGGATTTGAGGCTAAACCTTCTACTTCGCATTGATTTGAAGCTAGGTCATGTGTTTCGCTTGAATTTCACGCTAAACCTTCTCCATCGCATTGATTTGAAGCTAAATCATCTGTGTCGCATGGATTTGCAGCTAAACCTACTACATTACATTGATTGGAAGCTTAATCATGTGTTTTGCATGGATTTGAAGCTATCTCGTTTGTTTCGCCTACAGTTGAATCTATATCACTTATATCACAAGTATTTGAAGCATAACCATTTGTTCCGCATGGATTTGAAGCTACGCCTTCTACGTCGCATTGATTTAAAGCTAAATCATCTGTTTCGCTTGGATTTTAAGCTAACACGTTTGTTCCTCCTGCTTTTGAAGCTGTATCACTTATATCGGAAGTTTTTGAAGCTAAATCATATGTGTCGTATGGATTTGAAGCTGAACCAACTACATCGCATTGATTTGAAGCTAAATCATGTGTATCGCATGGATTTGAAGCTAAGCCTTCTACTTGGCATTGAATTGAAGCTAAATCGTCTGTTTTGCATGGATTTGAAGGTAACTCGTTTCTTTGGCATGCAGTTGTAACTAAATAACGAATATCACAAGTATTTGTAACTAAACCATTTGTTTCGCGTGGATTTGAAGCTAAGCCTTCTACTTCGCATTGATTTGAAGCTAAATCATTTGTTTCGCATGGAATTGAAACTACCTCGTTTGTTCCTCCAGCTTTTGAAGCTATATCACTTATATCGGAAGTATTTGAAGCTAAATCATACGTGTCGTATGGATTTGAAGCTGAACCTTCTACATCGCATTGATTTGATAGCAAAATCTAGTGTATCGCATGGATTTGAAGCTAAACCTTCTACATCACATTGATTTGCAGCTTAATGGTGTGTTTCGCATGGATTTGAAGGTAACTCGTTTGATTAGTCTGCATTTGAAGCTATATCACTTATACCCCAAGTGTTTGAAGCTAAATCATTTGCTTAGCATGGATTTGAAGCTAAACCTTCTACTTCGTATTGATTTAATGCTAAATCGTGTGTTTCGCATGGATTTGAAGCTAACTGGTTCGTTGCCCATGCAGTTAAATCTAAATAACGTATATCACAAGTATTTGAAGCTAAACCATTTGTTCCGCATGGTTTTGAAGCTAAGACTTCTACTTCGCCTTGATTAGAAGCTAAATCATGTGTTCTACATGGATTTGAAGCTAACTCGTTTGGTTCGCCTGCATTTGAAGCTATTTCATTTATATCGCAAGTATTTGAAGCGAATCCATTTGTTTCGCATGGATTTAAAGCCAAGCCATCTACTTCGCATTTATTTGAAGCTGAATCATGTGTTTCGCATGGATTTAAAGCTTACTCGTTTGATTCGTCTGCATTTGAAGCTATATCACTTATATCGCAAGTATTTGAAGCTAAATCATTTGTATCGCATGGATATGAAGCTAACTCGTTTGTTTCGCCTGCAGTTGAATATATATAACTTATATCACAAGTATTTGAAGCTAAATCGTTTGTTCCGCATGGATTTGGAGCTAAGCTTTCTACTTCAACAGTGATTTGAAGCTAAATCATTTGTTTCGCATGTATTTGAATCTAATCCATCTACATCGCATTGATTTGAAGCTAAATCAAGTGTTTCGCCTGGATTTGTAGCTCAACCTTCTAGATCGCGTTCATTAGCATCTAAGACATGTGTTTCGCATGGATTTGAAGCTAACTCTTTCGTTTCGCCTGCATTTGAAGCTATATCACTTATATCGCAAGTATATGAAGCTAAATCATTTGTTTCGCATGGATTTGAAGCTAAACCTGCTACTTCGCATTGATTTGAAGCTAAATTATGTATTTCGCATGGATTTGAAGGTAACTCGTTGTTTCGCATGCCGTTGAAGCTAAATCATGCATTTCACAAGTATTTGAAGCCGAACCATTAGATTCGCACGGATTTGAAGCTAATCCTTCTACATCGCATTGAGTTGAAGCAAAATAATGTGTTTCGCGTGGATTTGGAGCTCACTCGTTTGCTTCGAATGCAGTTGAAGCTAAATCATGTATATCACAAGTATTTGAAGCTAAACCATTTGTATCGCATAGATTTGAAGCTCTGCCTTCTACATCGCATTGATTTGACGCTAAATATTGTGTTCCGAATGGATTTGAAGCTAACTCGTTTGTTTCGCATGCAGTTGAAACTAAATCATGTATATCACAAGTCTTTGCAGCTAAACAATTCATTCGCATGGATTTGAAGCTAAGCCTTCTACTTGGCATTGAATTGAAGCTAAATCGTCTGTTTTGCATGGATTTGAAGGTAACTCGTTTCTTTCGCATGCAGTTGTAGCTAAATAAAGAATATCACAAGTATTTGTAACTAAACCATTTGTTTCGCATGGATTTGAAGCTAAGCCTTCTACTTGGCATTGAATTGAAGCTAAATCGTCTGTTTTGCATGGATTTAAAGCTAACTCGTTTGATTCGCATGCAGTTGAAGCTAACTCGTTTGTTTCGCATGGGTTTTAATGCTAAGCCTCCTAGAACGCACTGATTTGAAGCAGAATCATGTCTTTCGCATGGATTTGATGCTAAGCCTTCTACTTCGCATTGATTTGAAGCTAAATCATTTGTTTCACATGGAATTGAAGCTACCTCGTTTGTTCCTCCAGCTCTTGAAGCTATATCACTTATATCGCAAGTACTTGAATCTAAATCATATGTGTCGCATGGATTTGAAGCTGAACCTTCTACATGGCATTGATTTGAGGCTAAATCTTGTGTATCGCATGGATTTGAAGCTAAACCTCTACATCGCATTGGTTTGCAGCTTAATCGTGTGTTTCGCATGGATTTGAAGCTAACTCGTTTGATTAGTCTGCATTTGAAGCCATATCACTTATACCCCAAGTGTTTGAAGCTAAATCATTTGCTTAGCATGGATTTGAAGCTAAGCCTTCTACTGCGCATGGACTTGAAGCTAACTCGTTTTTTCCGCCTGCATTTGAAGCTATATCATGTATATCACAAGTTTTTGAAGCTAAATCATGTGTTTGGCATGGATTTGAATCTAAACCTTCTACATTGCATTGATTTGCAGCTGAATCATGTGTTTCGCATGGATTTGAAGCTAAATCATTTGTTTCGCATGGATTTGAAGCTAAACCTTCTACATCGCATTGATTTGAAGCTAAATCATGCGTTTCGCATGGATTTGAAACTAAACCTTCTACATCGCATTGATTTGAAGCTAAATCTTGTGTTTCGCATGGATTTAAAGCTAAACCTTCTACATCGCATTGATTTGAAGCTAAATCATGTGTTTCGCATGGACTTGAAGCTAGCTCGTTTGTTTCGCATGCAGTTGAAGCTAAATCATGTCTTTCACAAGTATTTGAAGATGAACCATTTGAATCGCATTGATTTGAACATGAGTCTACTACTTCGCACTGATTTGCAGCTAAATAATGTGTTTCGCATGGAATTGAAGCTACCTCGTTTGTTCCTCCTGCTTTTGAAGCTATATCACTTATATCGCAAGTATTTGAAGCTAAATCGTATGTGTCGCATGGATTTGAAGCTGAACATTCTACATCGCATTGATTTGAAGCTAATTCATATGTTTCGCATAGAATTGAAGCTACCTCGTTTGTTCCTCCTGCTTTTGAAGCTATATCACTTATATCGCAAGTATTTGAAGCTGAATCATATGTGTCGCATGGATTTGAAGCTGAACCTTCTACATCGAATTGATTTGAAGCTAAATCATGTGTCTCGTTTGGATTTGAAGCAAAGCCTTCTACTTCGAATTGATTTGAAGCTAAATCATGTATTTCGCATGGATCTGAAGCTAACTCGTTTGTTTCGCCTCCATTTGAAGCTAAACGATTTGTATCGCAAGAAATTTGAAGATAAGCCTTCTACTTCGCATGAATTTGAAGCTATATCATGTGTTTGGCCTGGATTTGAAGCGAACTCGTTTCTTTCGCATGCAGTTGATGGTAAATCACGTATATCACAAGCATTTGAAGCTAAACCATTTGTTTCGCATGGATTTGAAGAAAAGCCTTCAACTTCGCATTGATTTGAAGCTAAACCATGTGTTACGCATGAATATTAAGCAAAACCATGTGTTTCGCATGAATATTAAGCTAAACCATGTGTTTCGCATGAATATTAAGCTAAACCATGTGTTTCGCATGAAATTGAAGCTAACTCGGTTATTTCGCCGGCATTTGATGCTATATCACTTATATCGGAATTATCTGAAGATAAATCAATTGTTTCTCATGTAATTGAAGCTTAGCCTTCTATTTCGCATTGATTTGAAGCTAAATAATATCATTCGCATTGATTTGAATTTAACTCGTTTGTTTCGAATGCAGTTGAAGCTATATCATTTATATTCGCCAGTATTTGATCCAAAATCATTCGATTCGCATGGATTTGAAGCTAAACCTTCTACTTCGCATTGATTTGAAGCTGCATCATGTATTTCGCTTGTATTTGAAACTAACACGTTTGTTTGGCATGCAGTTGAAGCTAAATCATGTATATCACAAGTATTTGAAGATAAACCAGTTGCTTCGCATTGATTTGAAGGTAATCCTTTTACTTCGCATTGATTGGAAGCTAAATCACGTGTTTTGCATTGATTTGAAGCTAAGCCTTCTACATCGCATTGATTTGAAGCTAAATCATGTGTTTCGCGTGGATTTGAAGGTAACTCGTTTGTTTCGTATGCATTTGAAGCTATACCAACTATATCCCAAGTGTTTGAAGCTCAATCATTTGTTTCGCATGGATTTGAAGCTAAAGCTTCTACATCGCATTGATTTGAAGCTAAATCATGTGTTTCGCATGGATTTGAAGCTAAACCTTCTACATCGCATTGATTCGAAGCTAAATCATGTGTTTCGCATGGATTTGAAGCTAACTTGTTTGTTTCGCATGCAGTTGTGGCTAAATAATATATATCACAAGTATTTCTAGCTAAACCATTTGTTTCGCATGGATTTGAAGCTAAGCCTTTTACTTCGCATTGATTTGATGCTAAATCATTTGTTTCGCATGGATTTGAAGCTAAATCTTCTACATCGCATTGATTTGAAGCTACATCAGGTGTTTCGCGTGGATTTGAAGGTAACTCGTTTGTTTCGCATGCAGTTGACGCTATATCACCTTTATCCCAAGTGTTTGAAGCTCAATCATTTGTTTCGCATGGATTTGAAGCTAAACCTTCTACATCACATTGATTTGAAGCTAACTCATGTATTTCGCGTGGATTTGAAGGTAACTCGTTTGTTTCACATGCATTTGAAGCTATACCAACTATATCCCAAGTGTTTGAAGCTCAATCATTTGTTTCGCATGGATTTGAAGCTAAACCTTCTACATCGCATGGATTTGAAGCTAACTCGTTTGTTTTGCATACATTTGAAGCTGTATCCCTTACATTCGCAAGTATTTGACGCTAAATCATTCGTTTCGCATGGATTTGAAGCTAAGCCCTCTACTTCGCATTGATTTGAAGCTAAATCATGTGTTTCTCATGGATTTGAAGCTAACTCGTCTGTTTGGCCTGCATTTGAATATTTATCACTTATATCGCAAGTATTTGATGCCAAAATCATTTGCTTCGCACGTATTTGAAACTAAACCTTTTACTTCGCAATGATTTGAAGCTACATCATGTGTATCGCATGGATTTTGCAGCTAACTCGTTTGTTTCGCCTGCATTTGAAGCTATATCACTCATATCGTAAGTACTTGATGCTAAATCATTTGTTTCGCATAGATTTGAAGCCATCCTGCTACTTCGCGTTGATTTGGAGCTAAATCATGTGTTTCGCATTGATTTGAAGCTAACTCGTTTGTTTCGCCTGCATTTCAAGCTATATCATTTTTTCGCAAGTATTTGAAGCTAAATCATTCGTTTCGCATGGATTCGAAGCTAACTCTTTTGTTTCGCCTGCATTTGAAGCTATATCACTAATATCGAGAGTATTTGAAGCGAATCCATTTGTTTCGCATGGATTTGAAGCCAAGCCTTCTACTTTGCATTCATTTGAAGCTAAATCATGTGACTCGCATAGTTTTTGCAGCATACTCGTTTCATTCGTCTGCATTTGAAGCTATATCACTTATATCGCAAGTATCTGATGCTAAATCGTTCGTTTTGCATGGATTTGAAGCTAAACCTTCTAAGTCGCATTGATTTACAGCTACATCATGTGTATCGCATGGATTTGAAGCTAACTCGTTTGATTCGTCTGCATTTGAAGCTATATCATTCATATCGCAAGTATTTGAATGTAAATCATTTGTTTCGCACGGATGTGAAGGTAACTCGTTTGTTTTGTCTGCATTTGAAGCTGTTTCATTTATATCGCAAGTATTTGAAGCTTTCTCGTTTGTTTCGCATGCATTTGAAGCTGTATCCCTTATATTCGCAAGTATTTGAAGCTAAATCATTCGTTTCGCATGGATTTGGAGCTAAGCCTTCTACGTCGCTTTGATTTGCATCTAAATCATGTGTTTCGCATGGATTTGAAGCTAACTCGTTTGTTTCGCATGCATTTGAAGCTGTATCCCTTATATTCGCAAGTATTTGAAGCTAAATCATTTGTTCCTCATGGATTTAGGGCTCAGCCTTATACATCGAATTGATTTGAAGCTAAATCATGTGTTGCGCGTGGACTTGAAGCTAATTCGTTGGTTTCGCAAGCACTTGAAGCTGTATCCCCCATATTCGCGAGTATTTGAAGCTAAACCATTTGTTTCGCATGGTTTTGAAGCTAAGACTTCTACTTCGCCTTGATTGGAAGCTAAATCATGTGTTCTACATGGATTTGAAGCTGACTCGTTTGGATCGCCTGCATTTGAAGCTATTTCATTTATATCGCAAGTATTTGAAGCGAATCCATTTGTTTCGCATGGATTTAAAGCCAAGCCTTCTACTTCGCATTTATTTGAAGCTAAATCATGTGTTTCGCATGGATTTAAAGCTTACTCGTTTGATTCGTCTGCATTTGAAGCTATATCACTTATATCGCAAGTATTTGCATCTAAATCATTTGTTTCGCATGGATTTGAAGCCAAACCTTCTACATAGCATTGATTTGAAGCTAAACCTTCTACATCGCATTGATTTGCAGCTAAATCATGTATTTCGCATGGATTTGAAGCTAACTCGTTTGTTTCCCATGTATTTGTAGCTATATCACTTATATAACAAGTATCTGATGCTAAATCATTTGATTCGCATGGATTTGAAGCTAAACATTCTACATCGCATTGATTTGCAGCTAAATCATGTGTTTCGCATTGATTTGAAGCTAAATCATGTGTATTGCATTGATTTGAAGCTGATTCTTTTGTCTCGCATGGAGTTGAATATAAATCACGTTTATCACAAGTATCTGAAGCAAATCAATTTGTTTCGCAAGTATTTAAAGCTAAATCATTCGGTTCGTATGGGGTTGAAGCTAAGCCTTCTACTTCGTATTGATTTGAACCCAAATCATGTGTTTCGCATGGATCTGTAGCTAACTCGTTTGTTTCGCCTGCGTTTGCAGCTACGTCACTTGTATTCGCAAGTAATTGTAGCTAAATCTTTCGTTTCGCATGGATTTGAAGCTAATCCTTCTAATTCGCATTGTTTTGAAGCTAAATAATGTGTTTCTCGTGGATTCGGAGCTATCTCGTTTGTTTCGCCTACAGTTGAATGTATGTCACTTATATCACAAGTATTTGAAGCATAACCATTTGTTCCGCATGGATTTGAAGCTACGCCTTCTACGTCGCATTGATTTGAAGCTAAATCATCCGTTTTGCTTGGATTTTAAGCTAACACGTTTGTTCCTCCTGCTTTTGAAGCTATATCACTTATATCGGAAGTTTTTGAAACTAAATCATATGTGTCGTATGGATTTGAAGCTGAACCAACTACATCGCATTGATTTGAAGCTAAATCATGTGTTTCGCATGGATTTAAAGCTAACTCGTTTGATTCGCATGCAGTTGAAGCTAAATCATGTCTTTCACATGTATTTGAAGATAAACCATTTCATTCGCATTGACTTGAACCTGAGCCTTCTACTTCGGACTTATTTGCAGCTAAATAATGTTTTTCGCCTGTATTTGAAGCTAGATCACTTATATCGCAAGTATTTGAAGCTAAATCATGTGTTGCGCTTGGATTTGAAGCTAAACCTTCTACATCGCATTGATTTGAAGCTAAATCGTGTGTTTCGCATGGATTTGAAGCTAACTCGTTTGCTTCGCATGCAGTTGTAGCTAAATAATGTATATCACAAGTATTTTTGTAGCTCAACCATTTGTTTCGCATGGATTTGAAGCTAATCCTTCTACATCCCATGGATTTGAAGCTAAATCATGTGTTTGGCATGGATTTGAAGCTAAGCCTTCCACTTCGCATTGATTGGATCCTAAATCACGTGTTTTGCATGGATTTGAAGCTAAGCCTTCTACATCGCATTGATTTGAAGCTAAATCATGTGTTTCGCGAGGATTTGAAGGTAACTCGTTTGTTTCGCATGCAGTTGAAGCTAAATCACGTCTTTCACAAGTATTTGAAGATGAACCATTTAAATCGCATGGCTTTGAACCTGAGCCTTCTACATCGCACTGATTTGCACCTAAATAATGTGTTTCGCATGCAGTTGAAGCTAAACCTTCTACATCCCATGGATTTGAAGCTAAATCATGTGTTTGGCATGGATTTGAAGCTAAACCTTCTACATCGCATTGATTTGAAGCTAAATTATGTGTTTCGCTTGGATTTGAATGTAACTCATTTGTTTCGCTTGCAGTTGAAGCTATATCACCTATATCCCAAGTGTAGGAATCTCAATCATTTGTTTTGCATGGATTTGAAGCTAAGCCTTCTACATCGCATTGATTTGAAGCTAAATCATGTGTTTCGCGTGGATTTGAAGGTAACTCGTTTGTTTCGCATGCAGTTGAAGCTAAATCATGTCTTTCACAAGTATTTGAAGATGAACCATTTGAATCGCATGGCTTTGAACCTGAGCCTTCTATTGCGCACTGATTTGCACCTAAATAATGTGTTTCGCATGGATTTGAAGCTAAACCTTCTACATCCCATGGATTTGAAGCTAAATCATGTGTTTGGCATGGATTTGAAGCTAAGCCTTCTACTTCGCATTGATTGGATCCTAAATCGCGTGTTTTGCATGGATTTGAAGCTAAGCCATCTACATCGCATTGATTTGAAGCTGAATTATGTGTTTCGCGTGGATTTGAAACTAACACGTTTGTTTGGCATGCAGTTGAAGCTAAATCATGTATATCACAAGTATTTGAAGATAAACCAGTTGCTTCGCATTGATTTGAAGGTAATCCTTTTACTTCGCATTGATTGGAAGCTAAATCACGTGTTTTGCATTGATTTGAAGCTAAGCCTTCTACATCGCATTGATTTGAAGCTAAATCATGTGTTTCGCGTGGATTTGAAGGTAACTCGTTTGTTTCGTATGCATTTGAAGCTATACCAACTATATCCCAAGTGTTTGAAGCTCAATCATTTGTTTCGCATGGATTTGAAGCTAAAGCTTCTACATCGCATTGATTTGAAGCTAAATCATATGTGTCGCATGGATTTGAAGCTGAACCTTCTACATCGAATTGATTTGAAGCTAAATCTGGTGTATCGCATGGATTTGAAGTTAAACCTTCTACATCGCATTGATTTGAAGCTAAATCATGTGTTTCGCATGCATTTGAAGCTAACTTGTTTGTTTCGCATGCAGTTGTAGCTAAATAATATATATCACAAGTATTTCTAGCTAAACCATTTGTTTCGCATGGATTTGAAGCTAAGCCTTTTACTTCGCATTGATTTGATGCTAAATCATTTGTTTCGCATGGATTTGAAGCTAAATCTTCTACATCGCATTGATTTGGAGCTGCATCAGGTGTTTCGCGTGGATTTGAAGGTAACTCGTTTGTTTCGCATGCAGTTGAAGCTATATCACCTTTATCCCAAGTGTTTGAAGCTCAATCATTTGTTTCGCATGGATTTGAAGCTAAACCTTCTACATCACATTGATTTGAAGCTAACTCATGTATTTCGCGTGGATTTGAAGGTAACTCGTTTGTTTCACATGCATTTGAAGCTATACCAACTATATCCCAAGTGTTTGAAGCTCAATCATTTGTTTCGCATGGATTTGAAGCTAAACCTTCTACATCGCATGGATTTGAAGCTAACTCGTTTGTTTCGCAGGCAGTTGTAGCTAAATGATGTATATCACAAGTATTTGTAGCTAAACCATTTGTTTCGCATGTATTTGAAGCTAAGCCTTCTACTTCGCATTGATTTGAAGCTAAATCATTTGTTTCGCATAGAATTGAAGCTACCTCGTTTGTTCCTCCTGCTTTTGAAGCTATATCACTTATATCGCAAGTATTTGAAGCTAAATCATATGTGTCGCATGGATTTGAAGCTGATCCTTCTACATCGCATTGATTTGAAGAGAAATCATGTGTTTCGCATGGATTTGAAGCTAACTCGTTTGTTTCGCATGCATTTGAAGATGTATCCCTCATATTCGCAAGTATTTGAAGCTAAATCTTTCGTTTCGCATTGATTTGAAGCTAATCCTTCTAATTCGCATTGTTTTGAAGCTAAATAATGTGTTTCTCGTGGATTCGGAGCTATCTCGTTTGTTTCGCCTACAGTTGAATCTATATCACTTATATCACAAGTATTTGAAGCATATCCATTTTTTCCGCATGGATTTGAAGCTACGCCTTCTACGTCGCATTGATTTGAAGCTAAATCATCTGTTTTGCTTGGATTTTAAGCTAACACGTTTGTTCCTCCTGCTTTTGAAGCTATATCACTTATATCGAAAGTTTTTGAAGCTAAATCATATGTGTCGTATGGATTTGAAGCTGAACCAACTACATCGCATTGATTTGAAGCTAAATCATGTGTATCGCATGGATTTGAAGCTAAACCTTCTACATCGCATTGATTTGAAGCTAAATCATGTGTTTCGCATGGATTTAAAGCTAACTCGTTTGATTCGCATGCAGTTAAAGCTAAATCATGTCTTTCACATGTATTTGAAGATAAACCATTTCATTCGCATTGACTTGAACCTGAGCCTTCTACTTCGGACTTATTTGCAGCTAAATAATGTTTTTCGCCTGTATTTGAAGCTAGATCACTTATATCGCAAGTATTTGAAGCTAAATCATGTGTTGCGCTTGGATTTGAAGCTAAACCTTCTACATCGCATTGATTTGAAGCTAAATCGTGTGTTTCGCATGGATTTGAAGCTAACACGTTTGTTTCGCATGCAGTTGTAGCTAAATAATGTATATCACAAGTATTTTTGTAGCTCAACCATTTGTTTCGCATGGATTTGAAGCTAAACCTTCTACATCCCATGGATTTGAAGCTAAATCATGTGTTTGGCATGGATTTGAAGCTAAGCCTTCCACTTCGCATTGATTGGATCCTAAATCACGTGTTTTGCATGGATTTGAAGCTAAGCCTTCTACATCGCATTGATTTGAAGCTAAATCATGTGTTTCGCGTGGATTTGAAGGTAACTCGTTTGTTTCGCATGCAGTTGAAGCTAAATCACGTCTTTCACAAGTATTTGAAGATGAACCATTTAAATCGCATGGCTTTGAACCTGAGCCTTCTACATCGCACTGATTTGCACCTAAATAATGTGTTTCGCATGCAGTTGAAGCTAAACCTTCTACATCCCATGGATTTGAAGCTAAATCATGTGTTTGGCATGGATTTGAAGCTAAACCTTCTACATCGCATTGATTTGAAGCTAAATTATGTGTTTCGCTTGGATTTGAATGTAACTCATTTGTTTCGCTTGCAGTTGAAGCTATATCACCTATATCTCAAGTGTAGGAATCTCAATCATTTGTTTTGCATGGATTTGAAGTTAAGCCTTCTACATCGCATTGATTTGAAGCTAAATCATGTGTTTCGCGTGGATTTGAAGGTAACTCGTTTGTTTCGCATGCAGTTGAAGCTAAATCATGTCTTTCACAAGTATTTGAAGATGAACCATTTGAATCGCATGGCTTTGAACCTGAGCCTTCTATTTCGCACTGATTTGCACCTAAATAATGTGTTTCGCATGGATTTGAAGCTAAACCTTCTACATCCTATGGATTTGAAGCTAAATCATGTGTTTGGCATGGATTTGAAGCTAAGCCTTCTACTTCGCATTGATTGGATCCTAAAGCGCGTGTTTTGCATGGATTTGAAGCTAAGCCATCTACATCGCATTGATTTGAAGCTAAATCTTGTGTATCGCATGGATTTGAAGCTAACTTGTTTGTTTCGCATGCAGTTGTAGCTAAATAATATATATCACAAGTATTTCTAGCTAAACCATTTGTTTCGCATGGATTCGAAGCTAAGCCTTTTACTTCGCATTGATTTGATGCTAAATCATTTGTTTCGCATGGATTTGAAGCTAAACCTTCTACATCGCATGGATTTGAAGCTAACTCGTTTGTTTCGCAGGCAGTTGTAGCTAAATGATGTATATCACAAGTATTTGTAGCTAAACCATTTGTTTCGCATGTATTTGAAGCTAAGCCTTCTACTTCGCATTGATTTGAAGCTAAATCATTTGTTTCGCATAGAATTGAAGCTACCTCGTTTGTTCCTCCTGCTTTTGAAGCTATATCACTTATATCGCAAGTATTTGAAGCTAAATCATATGTGTCGCATGGATTTGAAGCTGATCCTTCTACATCGCATTGATTTGAAGAGAAATCATGTGTTTCGCATGGATTTGAAGCTAACTCGTTTGTTTCGCATGCATTTGAAGATGTATCCCTCATATTCGCAAGTATTTGAAGCTAAATCTTTCGTTTCGCATTGATTTGAAACTAAATCATGTGTTTCGCGTGGACTTGAAGCTAACTCGTTGGTTTCGCATGCAGTTGAAGCTAAATCATGTCTTTCACAAGTATTTGAAGATAAACCATTTGAATCGCATTGATTTGAACCTGAGCCTTCTACTTCGCACTGATTTGCAGCTAAATAATGTATTTCACATGGATTTGAAGCTAAACCTTCTACATCCCATGGATTTGAAGCTAAATCATGTGTTTGGCATGGATTTGAAGCTAAATCATGTGTTTGGCATGGATTTGAATCTAGCTCGTTTGTTTCTCATGCAGTTGAAGCTAAATCATGTATTTACAAGTATTTGAAGATAAACCATTTGAAGCGCAATGATTTGAACCTGAGTCTTCTACTTCGCACTGATTTGAAGCTAAATCATTCGTTTCGCATGGATTTGGAGCTAAGCCTTCTACGTCGCATTGATTTGCATCTAAATCATGTGTTTCGCATGGATTTGAATCTGACTCGTTCGTTTTTCCAGCTTTTGAACCTACTTCATTTATATCGCAAGTATTTGAAGCAAACTCGTTTGTTTCGCATACATTTGAAGCTGTATCCCTTACATTCGCAAGTATTTGACGCTAAATCATTCGTTTCGCATGGATTTGAAGCTAAGCCCTCTACTTCGCATTGATTTGAAGCTAAATCATGTGTTTCTCATGGATTTGAAGCTAACTCGTCTGTTTGGCCTGCATTTGAATCTTTATCACTCATATCGTAAGTACTTGATGCTAAATCGTTTGTTTCGCATAGATTTGAAGCTAACTCGTTTGTTTCGCCTGCATTTCAAGCTATATCATTTTTTCGCAAGTATCTGATGCTAAATCGTTCGTTTTGCATGGATTTGAAGCTAAACCTTCTAAGTCGCATTGATTTACAGCTACATCATGTGTATCGCATGGATTTGAAGCTAACTCGTTTGATTCGTCTGCATTTGAAGCTATATCATTTATATCGCAAGTATTTGAATGTAAATCATTTGTTTCGCACGGATGTGAAGGTAACTCGTTTGTTTTGTCTGCATTTGAAGCTGTTTCATTTATATCGCAAGTATTTGAAGCTTTCTCGTTTGTTTCGCATGCATTTGAAGCTGTATCCCTTATATTCGCGAGTATTTGAAGCTAAATCATTCGTTTCGCATGGATTTGGAGCTAAACCTTCTACGTCGCATTGATTTGCATCTAAATCATGTGTTTCGCATGGATTTGAAGCTAACTCGTTTGTTTCGCGATGCATTTGAAGCTGTATCCCTTATATTCGCAAGTATTTGAAGCTAAATCATTTGTTCCTCATGGATTTAGGGCTCAGCCTTATACATCGAATTGATTTGAAGCTAAATCATGTGTTGCGCGTGGACTTGAAGCTAATTCGTTGGTTTCGCATGCACTTGAAGCTGTATCCCCCATATTCGCAAGTATTTGAAGCTAAATCATTCGGTTCGTATGGGGTTGAAGCTAAGCATTCTACTTCGTATTGATTTGAACCCAAATCATGTGTTTCGCATGGATCTGTTGCTAACTCGTTTGTTTCGCCTGCGTTTGCAGCTTCGTCACTTATATTCGCAAGTAATTATAGCTAAATCTATCGTTTCGCATGGATTTGAAGCTAAGCCTTCTAATTCGCATTGTTTTGAAGCTAAATAATGTGTTTCGCGTGGATTCGGAGCTAACTCGTTTGCTTCGAAAGCAGTTGAAGCCAAATCATGTATATCACAAGTATTTGAAGCTAAACCATTTGTTTCGCATGGTTTTGAAGCTAAGACTTCTACTTCGCCTTGATTGGAAGCTAAATCATGTGTTCTACATGGATTTGAAGCTAACTCGTTTGGTTCGCCTGCATTTGAAGCTATTTCATTTATATCGCAAGTATTTGAAGCGAATCCATTTGTTTCGCATGGATTTAAAGCCAAGCCTTCTACTTCGCATTTATTTGAAGCTAAATCATGAGTTTCGCATGGATTTAAAGCTTACTCGTTTGATTCGTCTGCATTTGAAGCTATATCACTTATATCGCAAGTATTTGAAGCTAAATCATTTGTATCGCATGGATTTGAAGCTGACTCGTTTGTTTCGCCTGCAGTTGAATATATATAACTTATATCACAAGTATTTGAAGCTAAATCATTTGTTCCGCATGGATTTGGAGCTAAGCCTTCTACTTCAACAGTGATTTGAAGCTAAATCATTTGTTTCGCATGTATTTGAAGCTAATCCATCTACATCGCATTGATTTGAAGCTAAATCAAGTGTTTCGCCTGGATTTGTAGCTCAACCTTCTAGATCGCGTTCATTAGCATCTAAGACATGTGTTTCGCATGGATTTGAAGCTAACTCTTTCGTTTCGCCTGCATTTGAAGCTATATCACTTATATCGCAAGTATATGAAGCTAAATCATTTGTTTCGCATGGATTAGAAGCTAAACATTCTACATCGCATTGATTTGCAGCTAAACCATGTGTTTTGCATGGATTTGAATCTAATCCTTCTACTTCGCATTGATTTGAAGCTAAGTCATGTGTATCGCATGGATTTTGAAGCTAACTCGTTTGATTCCTCTGCATTTGGAGCTATATCACTTATATCCTAAGTGTTTGAAGCTAAATCATTTGTTTCGCATGGATTTGAAGCCAAACCTTCTACATAGCATTGATTTGAAGCTAAACCTTCTACATCGCATTGATTTGCAGCTAAATCATGTATTTCGCATGGATTTGAAGCTAACTCGTTTGTTTCCCATGCATTTGTAGCTATATCACTTATATAACAAGTATCTGATGCTAAATCATTTGATTCGCATGGATTTGAAGCTAAACATTCTACATCGCATTGATTTGCAGCTAAACCATGTGTTTTGCATGGATTTGAATCTAATCCTTCTACTTCGCATTGATTTGAAGCTAAGTCATGTGTATCGCATGGATTTTGAAGCTAACTCGTTTGATTCCTCTGCATTTGGAGCTATATCACTTATATCCTAAGTGTTTGAAGCTAAATCATTTGTTTCGCATGGATTTGAAGCCAAACCTTCTACATAGCATTGATTTGAAGCTAAACCTTCTACATCGCATTGATTTGCAGCTAAATCATGTATTTCGCATGGATTTGAAGCTAACTCGTTTGTTTCCCATGCATTTGTAGCTATATCACTTATATAACAAGTATCTGATGCTAAATCATTTGATTCGCATGGATTTGAAGCTAAACATTCTACATCGCATTGATTTGCAGCTAAATCATGTGTTTCGCATGGACTTGAAGCTAACTCGTTTTTTTCGCACGCAGTTCAATTAAATCATGTACATCATAAGTATCTGCGGCTAAACAATTTGTTTCGCTTGTATTTGATGCTAAACCATGTGTTCCCCATGAATTTGAAGATAAATCATGTGTTTCGCATGGATTTGAAGCTTCCTTGTTTGTTCCGCATGCAGTTGAAGCTAAATCATGTTTATCACAAGTATTTGATGCTAAATCATTTGTTTCGCATGGATTTGAAACTAAGCCTTCTACTTCTCATTGACATCAAGCTAAATCATGTGTTTCGCATTGATTTGAAGCTAAATCATGTGTATTGCATTGATTTGAAGCTGATTCTTTTGTCTCGCAGGGAGTTGAATATAAATCACGTTTCTCACAAGTATCTGAAGCAAATCCATTTGTTTCGCAAGTATTTAAAGCTAAATCATTCGGTTCGTATGGGGTTGAAGCTAAGCCTTCTACTTCGTATTGATTTGAACCCAAATCATGTGTTTCGCATGGCTTTTGAAGCTAACTCGTTTGATTCGTCTGCATTTGAAACTATATCAATTATATCGCAAGTATTTGAAGCTAAATCATATGTTTCGCATGTATTTGAAGCTAACTCGTTTGTTGCGCCTGCAGTTGAATCTATATCACTTATATCACAAGTATTTGAAGCTAAATCATTTGTTCCGCATGGATTTGAAGCTAAGACTTCTACGTCGCATTGATTTGCATATAAATCATATGTTTTGCATGGATTTGAAGCTAAACCTTCTACGTCGCAATGATTTGCAGCAAAATCATGTGCATCGCATGGAGTTGAAGCTAACTCGTTCGTTTCGACTGCATATGAAACTATGTCATTTATATCGCAATTATTTGAAGCTAAATCATTTGTTTCGCATGGATTTGAAGCTAGGCCTTCTACCTTGCATTGATTGGAAGCTAAATCACGTGTTTTGCATGTATTTGAAGCAAACTCGTTTGATTCGCATGCAATTGAAACTAAATCATGTATATCACAAGTATTTGCAGCTAAACCATTTGATTCGCATGGATTTGAAGCTAAGCCTTCAACTTCGCATTGATTTGAAGCTAAATCATATGTGTCGCATGTATTTGAAGCCAACTCGTTTGTTTCCCCTGCATTTGAAGCTATATCACTTATACCGCAAGTTCCTGTGCTAAATCATTTGTTTCGCATTTATTAGTAGCTAAGCCTTCTACATCGCATTGATTTGAAGCTAAATAATTTGTGTCGCATGTATTTGAAGCTAATCCTTCTACATCGCATTGAGTTGAAGCAAAATAATGTGTTTCGCATGGATTTGATGCTAACTCGTTTGTTTCGCGTGCAGTTGAAGCTAAATCATGTATATCGCAAGTATTTGAAGCTAAACCATTTGTTTCGCATGGATTTGAAGCTAACCCTTCTACTTGGTATTGAAATGAAGCTAAATCATGTGTTTTGCATGGATTTGAAGCTAACTCGTTTGTTCTGTCTGCATTTGAAGCTACCTCATTTATATCGCAATTATCTGAAGCTAAATCATTTGTTTCTCATGTATTTGAAGCAAAGCCTTCGACTTCGCTTTGATTTAAGCCTAAATCATTGTTTTTGTTAGATTTGAAGCTAACTCGTTTGTTTCGCATGCAGTTGATGCTAAACCATGTTTATCACAAGTATCTGAAGCAAAACCATTTGTTTCGCAAGAATATGAAGCTAATCCATGTGTTTCGCATGAATTTGAATCTAAATCATGTGTTTCGCATGGATTTGATGCTAACTCGTTTGTTTCGCATGCAGTTGGAGCTAAATCATGTATATCGCAAGTATTTGAAGCTAAACCATTTGTTTCGCATGGATATGAAGCTAATACTTCTACTAAGAATTGACTTGAAACTAAATCATTTGTTTCGCCATGGATTTAAAGCCAACTCGTGTGTTTCGTCTGCATTTGAAGTTATCACTAATATCGAG